>NC_133327.1:427104477-427111977 GCF_042186555.1 Aquarana catesbeiana | reverse complement strand
ATATATATATATATATATATATAAAAAAAAAATATAGATCAGATCAGAAAAAAAAAAAAAAAAAATATATATATATATATATATATATATATATATATATATATATACAAAACCATTTTCTGAAATTCGAATTTCATATAGAATGAAATCGAATTTGAATATAAAAGATTAGAATAGATTAGGGGGCGTGATGACGTAGCGCGCATCACGGAGGGAGGGAGGTGAGGGTGTCAGAAGGAGAAGCAGACTCTCCTAGGATCCCCGGAGCGTGTTCATCCAGCCGCCACACAGGACATGCCCGCGGCTAAAGAGGGGAGGAAGATCCCCGATCGCCATTACGAGCGCCGCTGCTGAGGTTCCCTGACTCCAACAGGGGAAGAACACAGAAGCTCCACACGCCGCTCCATACGCCGCTCCACACGCCGCTGTTGGGACATGAGAGGCGGCTGCGGATTCAATACAGACAGAGAGGAAGGGAGGATTTGACGGTCCCCCCCCCCCTCCTCCCCCCCCTCCGGCTTCCCCCCCCCTCGGTCACCCCACAAGATTCTCCAGGCAACGTGTGACCCCGTTGGAGTTCGGCTGAGTCCGGTGGTGGTAAAGTAGGAATAACTCCGTATATAATGTACACAATACCTGCATACAATACCTGTCCATACGTACCAGTTTATATGTTTCAGTGACATTTCACTACAACAGCTTGATATAACGGCGTTAGAAGCTAATGACTAAAGACGGTAGCTGAAACTGCTGTATCTATTTGAAACCTTCCTTAGCTTTGGGATTGTAAGTAAGATCTATTATAATATCTGTTATGTAGATGACAAAAGCTATTTGAAGGAGGATAGAATCTAAAGCTATTGCTGTACTGGAAACCTGCAGACATGATTATATAGAGAAAATTCTCTTCACAACCTACTATAACAGTCTAAGAGGTTAATGAATGACAAGGTGTCTGGAGCAGGTGTTCTGATTGGATTCCCTCAGCTTGGGTGTTATCGCTAATGTTATTACTAATATCTGTTAACATATGCTGGATAGACAGAAGTAAACTGATTGAAGTTTCGGTTTTGGGAAGGTATTTTCCCCCGATGGAGCAATGAAGCCTGTCTCAAATCTGTGAAAAAGGGTTCCTAGGTGGAAAATCCCAGACCGGGGACTGATAAGAGTGATGCATCTCTGAGATACTGGTCCCTGAGAGGGCCTGGGTCATTTCTGGGAGGCGTTTTACCCCCCCCTTCCCCCGGACTGAATATTTTAAATAATATAAAGGTGGGGTACTGTCTGGAGCAGGACTCAGAAAATAACCACCAGGGCTGATACCCCTGAAGGATCCATACCTATAAGAGGTGGGAAGAAGTTCAGTTAATCCTGGGGAAACCAACAGGGGGTCAGAGGAAGAAAGGAGGAATGAATAAAGCGACAACAAAAAAAGGAGGGGCACCTAAAACGCCGAGGGATAGGACAGCTGGAAGCTCAATAAAACAGTTCATGTCCCAAGGTGGGAGTCCAAAAGGAGGGGAGCAAGGAGCCCAAGGAGGAAGAGGGGGAACTCCAGATAAAAAGGGGGACAAAACGATTCAATCAAAAGAAAACTCAGTAGTGGAAAGTGTTGAAAGTGAAGGAGATTTAAGCCGGGTGGAAGGGAGAAGCACAAGTGCCCCAATGCTTTCAAAGGAGGAAATGAGAGACATGCTTAAAAATCTGGAGCTCTCAATAAAAGTTGAAATAGGCCTGGTGAGAGCAGACCTGGGAAACTTACTGGAGAGGGTAGAAACAACGGAAAAAAGAACGGAGGAATTGGAAAAGGAGATAATGAACCTCAAAGAACAAATTAAAACCTCTAGACAAAATCAGAAGATAATTTTATATAAGATCGAGGATCAGGAAAACCGAGATAGGAGACAAAATATAAGACTTCGTAATATCCCAGAAAACAAAGGAGAAGATCTGAGAAGGATGATTCCCCAAATACTGGGGCCTCTGGTCGGAGAGGAGGATAAGGAATTCCCAAAAATAGAAAGGACTCACCGAGTTGGAAAATTACTCAACTCGGACCACCAGAGGCCGAGAGATATAATAATTCGTTTTAGGTTCTATGAGGACAAAGCTCGAATCCTATCCAAAATGAGAGGCAAACCCCCGGAAAAATTTGAAGGGTCAGAGTTCCAAATCTATGCGGATCTTGCCCCCGAAACCCTCGCTAGGAGAAGGCTGTTGAAGCCCTTATTAGATCAGATGAGAGAACTAAATATTAAGTATAGCTGGGGTTTCCCGGCGTGTCTGAGAGGCTTTAGAAATGGAAGATCGGCAAGATTGAGGTTTCCAGAGGATCTAAGGGACTTCTGTGATAGGCTTGATATGAAAGAACCGGAGCTGCCGGGCTGGGTAGAGGGGTGACTGGGTGTGTGTGTGGGGGGGGGGGCGGGGGGGGGGTGAGGTGGAGTAGGGAGGGTTGGTTTGGTGGTTTAATTAGATTAGTGGAAGGGTGGCGGGAGGGAGGAGGAGTTGCTCTGTGTGTATCCGGATTGCCCCTCTCTGCTTAAAACACCAGGCAGGGGGGGGTAAAAGGCACAACTCGGGCTCCCACCTCAAATATGTGATTTGTTAGGCTCCATGGTATCCATGGCGCTGGGCGAATGGGGAGCCAGGGGGTGGCTGAGGGGTAGGGAGGGAGGGTTGGGGAGAAGAGAGGGGAAAGGGGAACCCGGTGTACAAGGAAGTAAGAGTGAAGAAGAAAAGAAACAAGATAACAAAGATAGGAATCAGAATAGCTCAGTAATACGAATCCAACAAAAATCAAAAAAAAAAAAAAAAGGCGAGGAGATGAGAAAATTGAAGTTCACGACCTATAATGTAAAGGGTCTTAATGAGCCCACTAAGAGACATAAGATCTTGAGGGAATTAGAGAGATACGGGGCTGAGGTTGTGTTCCTCCAAGAAACCCACTTAACATATTACTCAAAGATTAAGATAAAGTCAAATATGTACCCAACTTGGTTTTACGGAGACTCAATAACATCAAGAGCGAGAGGAGTGGCAATAGGAATAGCAAGAGGGATAAATTTTAGGGTCGAAGAGAGGTTAATAGACCAGGGAGGAAGATATATGTTCCTGAGAGGTTCTTTGGAGGGATGGAAGGTTACACTGGCAAATATTTATGCACCAAACAAAGAGCCGAGTGGTTTTCTAGTAACAATATTAGAGAAACTAATAGAATTTAAAGAAGGCAACCTGATCATGATGGGTGACTTCAATGTCTGTATGGCTCCAGGGGTTGATAGTACGTCTCGTGCGCAGGGGACAATGAATGGGAAGTTGAAGAAACTAAAACAGAAGCTGCATTCGTGTCAACTGGTGGATGTATGGAGGATTATGAACCCAAATAAGATGGATTTTTCGTTCTATTCCTCTGCGCACGGGACGTACTCTAGGATTGATTATATATTGATGGAACACTCATTGTTGGAAAGAGTCCGGGAGGCTAAGATAGAAGTTATTACCTTATCAGACCATGCCCCAGTTAGTATGAGATTGTCGATACCAGGAAATCAGAGAACCCCAATAACTTGGAGATTAGACGAAGATCTTTTACAAGAAGTATCTAATGTGGAGAAAATAGAACAGGAATTAAAACAATATTTTTCAACGAATGATACAGCAGGGATCTCAGGATCATCTTTGTGGGAGGCCCATAAGGCCTACATAAGGGGAGTAATAATGAAGTTAGGGGCAATGAGGAAAAGGGAAACAAGGGAAAAAATTAAAAAACTAACAGAAGAAATATATGATCTGGAGCAAGAACATAAGGAGGGCCCGGGCCAAGGAAAGAAGGTCTATCAAAAATTGGTAAAAAAAAGGGAAGAGCTAAAGGAGCATACAGATCTAGAAATAAAAAAAGCATTCTATAAGGTGGCGAAAGAAAATTACCAGAGTCGAAATAAGAGCAGTAGACTACTAGTTAAAACAATAAGAAAGAAAAAAACTAGAAACTACATTGACAAAATCCAAAATAGTAAAGGAGAAATGCTCCATACAACAAAAGAGATAGGGGAATCCTTTAAGGAATATTACAGTGAATTATATTCAGTAGCTAAAAATACAAGGCTAAGAGGTGCAAAGGACAGGAAAACAGTAGAATTCTTGAATAAAGCCAACCTCCCGAAGATTAATGAGATCGACAGAGAAATCCTAGAAAACCCCATAACGATAGAAGAAATTAACAGAGCATTGTCAGAATCAGCTTCAGGCAAAAGCCCGGGGCCCGATGGATTTACTTGTAGGTACTATACAAAATTTAAAGAAATATTGACTCCCAGACTATGTGAGTACATGAACGGGTTGGGTAGAGACTTTGACTTGAGTAGAGAAGCTCTTAGAGCAGAGATCACGGTTATCCCAAAAGAGGGGAAAAACCCTACACTATGCTCTGGCTATAGGCCGATATCGTTGATCAACACCGATGTTAAATTATATGCCAGAGTCTTAGCAAATCGGCTAAAAGAGAGCCTCAATGGTCTGGTACATCCGGACCAAGTGGGGTTCATCCCAAAAAGAGAAGGGCGAGACAATGGAGTGAGGGCACTCCTCTTGCTGCAGCATATCAAGGACAGGGGACCCCCAGGTCTACTCTTGTCTATAGACGCGGAGAAAGCGTTTGATAGAGTAGACTGGGGGTTCATGTTCCAAACTCTGGAATTTATGGGTATAGGTCCAAAAATGATGAATAGGATACGTGCTCTGTATAATCACCCTACTGCTTCGATAAAAATTAACGGCTCCCTTTCAGAGGCTTTTGAAATGGAAAATGGAACGAGGCAGGGGTGCCCTTTGTCCCCCCTGCTTTTCGTTCTTTCCCTGGAGCCACTGTTGTCAGTAATTAGGGCGGACCCGGACATTTGGGGTATAAGGGTTGGGGATGAGGAGCACAAGATCGCGGCCTTTGCCGACGATGTTCTGCTGTTCATGACCAACCCCAGAATTTCGATGCCTAATTTCCTCGAAGTCATGAGGCAATATGGTGAAGTATCAAATTTCAAAATCAACTTGGCAAAATCGGAAATCCTGAATATCAACCTGGGAAAGAGGGAGGAAAAAAAGTTGAAAAAGGAATTTAAATTTATATGGAAAAAAGAAATAAATTATTTGGGTATAAAACTGGCCAATTCACTAGGGAAGATCTATAAAGTAAATTTTATCCCACTACTAGACGAAATAAGATCAGAGAGTAAAAGGATTATAACTAAACCACTTTCATGGTTCAGACGTATCAACGCCATAAAAATGATATTATTACCTAAAATCACCTATAAACTACAGATGCTTCCACTGAATATCCCTCAGTACTATTTTAAAAAATTGAAATCAATCATTATGAGAGCTGTTTGGAAAAATAGAAGGGCTAGAGTGTCTTTTGATATCTTAAAACAGGAAAAAAGAAAAGGGGGCTTGGCGATACCTGACATTCAGGGTTATTATAGGGCAATACTGGTTTCAAGAGCGATAGAGTGGTTTAGAGAGAACACACAGAAAAGATGGGTAAATATAGAGAATAGTTTGAGTAAGGCGCACTTAGGACATTTGATTTGGAATCCTCCACACTATAGGGTATTAGATATAAATACACATTCACTGACAAAGGTGGTCTTTAGAGTCTGGGATATAGTTTACAAACAAGTAAATAACACTTATAATTCTCCGTTAATCTCACTTTCAGAGAATGATTATTTTGCACCTGGTAAAAAGGAAATTGGGGGGAGCTGGATAAAAAAGGGAACACTACAGTTGAGAGATATTATTAAAGAGGGGAAGATAGTCACGTTTCAGGAATTAAAGCACAAAACAGATATTTGGGTATTAGATCGCTGGAGATACCTGCAGTTAAGCCATTTTATCAGCCGCCTACCACATCCAATAAGATCAGGAGAGGAGCTATCGGACTTGGAAAAGATATGTACGTCAAATAACACTAAAGGTATAATATCAAAACTTTACAAACTGGGTTTGGCAAAGAGTAGCAGGGAGATACCACCATTTATTATTAAATGGGAAAATGAATTAGGAGTACAGTTAGATAGTAATAGATTAAAGAAAACTCTGGAGCTGACCCACAGTTCGTCAACTGACATCAGTGTTGCCGAAATGAATTACAAAATCCTAACAGGCTGGTACATTACCCCGGATAAGGCAAGTAAATATCAAAAAGACAAAACTGCGGAGTGTTGGAGGGGGTGTAAAGGTGTAGGAAACATGGCTCACATCTGGTGGGATTGCCCCGTAATTAAACGGTACTGGCTAAAAATTTTGGGATACATCAAGCAGATAACTAAGATTGAGGTTAAATTAGACCCCTGGATAGTGCTACATCATGGGACAAGTGGGGAGGTAAAAATTTATAAAAACACCCTAGTACCACACCTGTTGAATGCGGCAAAAAAGGTTATAGCAAAGAACTGGAAGAAGTTAGAGGGCCCATCAATATGGGAGTGGGTTGATGTAGTAGAAGGGATTCGGTATATGGAGGAAGGAGGACCTGAAAGTGAAGTTGAATCAGCAGAAGGGAGGAACAACTGGCAAAACTGGAAGGAGTTTAAAAAATCATGGAGTATTACTGAAGGTTTGAGAATAAGAATTGATTAAAATAGAGATAACATCTAATGTACACAAGAGGTGCGGGGGGGGGGGGGGAGGGCGGGGGGGTAGGAGGGAGGGATAGGGGTTGGGGGTCCTTTTCCTTTTGTATTTGCTGAATTGAATATAAGATATGTACACTTGTTCAGTAAGCTACAAATGATGTGAAAAAAAAGGAGAGACACAGATGACACTGACTAAGTGGATCAGGTCTCCAACTACAATCACTGAGGTGGCAAAAAAAAAAAAAAGAAAAAAAAAAAAAAAAAAAAAAAAGAAAATAATAGAAAAGAATATCATAGAAAAACAATAGAACAGATCAGGAAAAAAAATTATATATATATATATATATATATAACCATGTCCCGACATTCGAATTTCATATAGAATGAATTTTTAAAAGAAAAGAAAAGAAAATAGACTTGAAAAACAATAGAACAGAATAGAATAAAATATAATATATATATATTAGATTCTTTTCTATTCTATTGTTTTTCTATTCTAATCTTTTCTATTCGAGTTTGAAACTTATTCTATATGAATTTCGAATTTCAAAAGATGGTTATATATATAAATATTTTATATATATATATATATATATATATATATATATATATATATATATATATATATATATATATATATATATATATATATAACCATTTTCTGAAATTCGAATTTCATATAGAATGAATTCGAATTCGAATAGAAAAGAAAATAGACTAGAAAAGCAATAGAATAGAATAAAATATAATATATATATTCTATTGTTTTTCTATTCTAATATTTTCTATTCTAATTTGAATTCATTCTATATGAATTTCGAATTTCAAAAGATGGTTATATATATAAATATTTTTTATATATATA
>NC_133327.1:426831133-427103977 GCF_042186555.1 Aquarana catesbeiana | reverse complement strand
AATAAAAGTGTAATATCCCTTTAAATTTCGTACTGGGGGGTGTCTATAGTATGCCTGCAAAGGGGCGCATGTTTCCTGTGTTTAGAACAGTCTGACAGCAAAATGACATTTTGAAGGAAAAACTCATTTAAAACTACCCGCGGCTATTAATGCATTGCCGACAATACACATAGAAGTTCATTGATAAAAACGGCATGGGAATTCCCCAAAGGGGAACCCGAACCAAATTAAAAAAAAAAAAATGATGTGGGAGTCCCCCTAAATTCCATACCAGGCCCTTCAGGTCTGGTATGGATTTTAAGGGGAACCCCGCGCCAAAAAAAAACAAAAAAACGGCGTGGGGTCCCCCCAAAAATCATACCAGACCCTTATCCGAGCACGCAACCTGGCAGGCCGCAGGAAAAGAGGGGGGGACAAGAGTGCGGCCCCCCCCCTCCTGAACCGTACCAGGCCACATGCCCTCAACATTGGGAGGGTGCTTTGGGGTAGCCCCCCAAAACACCTTGTCCCCATGTTAATGAGGACAAGGGCCTCATCCCCACAACCCTGGCCGGTGGTTGTGGGGGTCTGCGGGCGGGGGGCTTATCGGAATCTGGAAGCCCCCTTTAACAAGGGGATCCCCAGATCCCGGCCCCCCCCTGTGTGAAATGGTAAGGGGGTACAAAAGTACCCCTACCATTTCACTAAAAAACTGTCAAAAATGTTAAAAATGACAAGAGACAGTTTTTGACAATTCCTTTATTTAAATACTTCTTCTTTCTTCTATCTTCCTTCATCTTCTGGTTCTTCTGGTTCTTCTGGCTCTTCTGGTTCTTCCTCCGGCGTTCTCGTCCAGCATCTCCTCCGCGGCGTCTTCTATCTTCTTCTCCTCGGGCCGCTCCGCACCCATGGCATGGGGGGAGGCTCCCGCTCTTCTCTTCTTCTTTTCTTCTCTTCTTCTCTTCTTCTCTTCTTCATTTTCTTCTCCGGGCCGCTCCGCATCCATGCTGGCATGGAGGGAGGCTCCCGCTGTGTGACGGTGCTCCTCGTCTGACAGTTCTTAAATAACGGGGGCGGGGCCACCCGGTGACCCCGCCCCCCTCTGACGCACGGTGACTTGACGGGACTTCCCTGTGACGTCACAGGGAATGCCACAGGGAAGTCCCGTCATGTCCCGTGCGTCAGAGGGGGGCGGGGTCACCGGGTGGCCCTGCCCCCCGTTATTTAAGAACTGTCAGACGAGGAGCGCCGTCACACAGCGGGAGCCTCCCTCCATGCCAGCATGGGTTGCGGAGCGGCCCGGAGAAGAAAATGAAGAAGAGAAGAAGAGAAGAAGAGAAGAAAAGAAGAAGAGAAGAAGATGAAGAAGATAAAGAGAAGAGCGGGAGCCTCCCCCCCATGCCATGGGTGCGGAGCGGCCCGAGGAGAAGAAGATAGAAGACGCCGCGGAGGAGATGCTGGACGAGAACGCCGGAGGAAGAACCAGAAGAGCCAGAAGAACCAGAAGATGAAGGAAGATAGAAGAAAGAAGAAGTATTTAAATAAAGGAATTGTCAAAAACTGTCTCTTGTCATTTTTAACATTTTTGACAGTTTTTTAGTGAAATGGTAGGGGTACTTTTGTACCCCTTACCATTTCACACAGGGGGGGGGTTGGAATCTGGGGGTCACCTTGTTAAAGGGGGCTTCCAGATTCCGATAAGCCCCCCGCCCGCAGACCCCCACAACCACCGGCCAGGGTTGTGGGGATGAGGCCCTTGTCCTCATCAACATGGGGACAAGGTGTTTTGGGGGGCTACCCCAAAGCACCCTCCCAATGTTGAGGGCATGTGGCCTGGTACGGTTCAGGAGGGGGGGGCCGCACTCTCGTCCCCCCCTCTTTTCCTGCGGCCTGCCAGGTTGCGTGCTCGGATAAGGGTCTGGTATGGATTTTTGGGGGGACCCCACGCCGTTTTTTTTTTTTTTTTTTTGTGGCGCGGGGTTCCCCTTAAAATCCATACCAGACCTGAAGGGTCTGGTATGGAATTTAGGGGGAACCCCACGTCATTTTTTTTTTTTTATTTTGGCCGGGGTTCCCCTTAATATCCATACCAGACCTGAAGGGCCTGGTATGGAATTTAGGGGGACTCCCACGTCATTTTTTTTTTTTAATTTTGGTTTGGGGTTCCCCTTTGGGGAATTCCCATGCCGTTTTTATCAATGAACTTCTATGTGTATTGTCGGCAATGCAATAGCCGCGGGTAGTTTTAAATGAGTTTTTTCCTTCAAAATGTCATTTTGCTGTCAGACTGTTCTAAACACAGGAAACATGCGCCCCTTTACAGGCATACTATAGACACCCCCCAGGTACGAAATTTAAAGGGATATTACACTTTTATTGTTTGACTTTAAGCATTATTAAAATCACTGCTCCTGAAAAAACGGCCGTTTTTAAAACTTTTTTTTGCATTGATCCATGTCCCCTGGGGCAGGACCCGGGTCCCCAAACACTTTTTATGACAATAACTTGCATATTAGCCTTTAAAATTAGCACTTTTGATTATTCATGTTCGTGTCCCATAGACTTTAACGGTGTTCGCGTGTTCGAATGAACTTTTTTCCTGTTCGCATGTTCTGGTGCGAACCGAACAGGGGGGTGTTCGGCTCATCCCTAATTATAAGCCTACAGACAGACACTGAGCCTAATACCTGGATGCTAAAAAAAAGTTGAAGCAAGATAGGTAGGTTCCTCTGAATCATGAAGGAGCATATATTATTATTATTATTATTATACAAGATTTATATAGCGCCAACAGTTTACGCAGCGCTTTACAACATTAGGGAGGACAGTACAAGTACAATACAATTCAATACAGGAGGAATCAGAGGGCCCTGCTCGTTAGAGCTTACAATCTAGGTCCTCTCTTTTGGTATTTTTAGCCCTATTTTTCGCCCTCTTAATAGACCTATGTGAGTAACCTCTTTCCCTAAATCATGTGCAAAGCTCCGAAGCTTCTTCCCAAAAGTCAACATCCGAGGAGCAGTTCCGTCTGATCCTCAGGAATTGACCAATTGGAATTCCCTGGATCAGTGCTTGGGGATGGGGGGTATTAGCAGCTGTTTTTTTACGAAATGTCTTCGTAACAAGTCGATCATCCTGGATACTAATTTCTAGGTCCAGAAATGAAATTGTATTTGGATGGTACGTGTATGTGAAACATAGATTTCTATCATTAATGTTAAGTTCCTGCAAAACATGTACACTTGTTGGGGGGTACCCCCCAAATCATGAAAATATCGTCAGTGTACCTCAGCCACAATTTGCTGTGGCTGAGGTACAGTGACGAAACATAAATAACCTCCTCCTCCCACAGGCCCAGGTGGAGGCATGCAAAGGAGGGGGCCAAAGGGGCTCCCATTGAAGTACCCCTCTTCTGCTGTCAATGCCAAAGCAAGCATCTTGCAGGGAGAAAGAGCCTAGAGCCCAAGCAGAGTCACCATGTGCTCCAGAGGTCCCAAAGAAGAGGTTTCCACACCTCAGCAGTCTTCCAAACAGAACACAGTTTTTTCTCACAAGTGTGTTTCCTGCTTCACACTACACCTTATAGACACTGCTTCTCCTCCTTTTCAGCCCTTTCTTACAGGTGGGATAACCACTACAGGTACAGGAATCAGGGTTGGAGGCTTTTTTCCACCTAGTATGTCTCAGAGTCTCCAAATTCTAGATCCCATATCAAGACTAACCAATCCAGAGAAAACTCTTAATCAATTTTCTCCTTTCTTACTGAAACCTCCCAGAACCCCATACCCTGCTGAATGAGAACTCCTGAACTCCAATAATGTCTTTTATTGTCCTTCTTTAAAGGACCATAACCCAAATAATGGGGACGCTTATCTCCCATCCAGGACATATCCCTGGCATCATGTACAGCCCTAATAAAGAAGTCACCTCTCTGCATGCTTGCAGGCTTCTATGACAGCCAATATCTTTCTGGACTGAAATCATACAAGAGAACATGGATTCTAATTTGGGGGAATTGGCACTGTTCAAACACGTGTATAATAGATATCAAATCATTAAATAAATAAAAAATATATCAAATAGAAATAAATGAATAAATGGAGAAACCATATATAGTGAACATATGCCAATATATTACACTGTACTATAAAGTGCAAAGTGCTAGAAAATATGTGACCTGACATATATCAATGAAATATAATCCACAAAAAATTCTTTAACAGTGATATAAAAAACCAAATAACATGTTGCAAAAAATCATCTTAAACCACTCTAAACCACTATGAAAAAGTATCCAAAACACCAAAGAAGTGATACTGGTGTACAAAGTGATGGTAAAAAAAATGTAAAATCCAGTGTTCTAAAAAATCAGTAAAGTCTGAAGAAACTGTAATATATCAATCCAATCACAAGGATCTTTATGTAGCAAGTGCTCCCTGTCTTCCACTACACCCCCAATCGTGCCCTCACTCACCAGAGCGCCCAACCCCTGCAGGGGTAAAAAGCGTGTAGATTAGGATCCAGCAAAGGTGTTCCTTGGCGATAATCCTCAGCCCGGTTTGCCGTCCCTCCCTTCTCCAATGTATCAGTGATGTCCTCTGAATTAGAGGAGCACATCCCCCAGGAATGTTCCGCTCCTCTGATTGGATTCTCTGGTTTGGTATTCCGATGCGGGAATGGCTCAGGAAAGTCTACTTTGCCGAAGGAGTCGGGGAGGAAGAAGATGTGAGAGAGCGTGTCCGCCGCGAAGAACGCTCATTGGCCAGCCGCATGACATGTCCCCGCCCTATAGCCAATGTCGGTGCCCTTTGAGCGTGGCATCAGGGGCTGTGCTGTCCTTGTGAGAGGAGCAAATGGCAGCAGGAGGACGGGGAGCCCCTGAGGCTATATATTTTCGGTGGACGGGGCGACTGATGGGTGCCCCGACTCCTCCGGCAAAGTAGACTTTCCTGAGCTGTTCCCGCATCGGAATACCAAACCAGAGAATCCAATCAGAGGAGCGGAACATTCCGGGGGGGCATGCTCCTCTAATTCAGGGGACATCACTGATACATTGGAGAAGGGAAGGACGGCAAACCGGGCTGAGGATTATCGCCAAGGAACACCATTGCTGGATCCTAATCTACACGCTTTTTACCCCTACAGGGGTTGGGCGCTCTGGTGAGTGAAGGCACGATTGGGGGTTCAGTGGAAGACGGGGAGCACTTGCTACATAAAGATCCTTGTGATTTGATTGATATATTACAGTTTCTTCAGACTTTACTGATTTTTTAGGACACTGGATTTTAATTTTTTTTTACCATCACTTTGTACACCAGTATCACTTCTTTGGTCTTTTGGACACTTTTTCATAGTGGTTTAGAGTGGTTTATGATGATTTTTGCAACATGTTATTTGGTTTTTTATACCACTGTTAAAGAATTTTTTGTGGATTATATTTCATTGATATATGTCAGGTCACATATTTTCTAGCACTTTGCACTTTATAGTACAGTGTAATATATTGGCATATTTTCACTATATATGGTTTCTCCATTTATTCATTTATTTCTATTTGATATGTTTTTTATTTATTTAATGATTTGATATCTATTATACACGTGTTTGAACAGCGCCAATTCCCCCATTATAGGATCTTGTTTGTTTTGAATTTCACCTAGGTGATATTCTGTGTCGGGGGGCTGCAGTTCTTTTTCTCCTCCTAAGCGCGGAATAATTGAATTTTATGGATTCTAATTTGTTGCCTAAGTTAGTTGTTTTTAAAATTAGAATACCTTATTGTATAAAGCCAAAAGTGTTCCATAAGGTTACATAATTCATGTTGATATAAGGAGAATTCTTTATTTTCTCAGAATCATTTGAAATTTAGTTATTTCCCACAGATTTTGCTGACTGCTTATGCAGAGAACGACTTTTCAAAACTCTTTCAAGTGTTTCATAAAACACTTATCTAACACTACATAATACTTCCTCCATCATAAGACACACAAGTAAATAAGGTTATTGTTTAGGAAGCTAAGTACTTTTTTATGTTATATCATGTTCAACAGTTATTTTTTTGTTTGCCAAAACTAAAACGAATTGAATGTGTTTGTAAAGGAGACTTTGCAGATATCAGCTGAGCACTGGGTCATGCTAAACTTAAATTAGTGAAACCAGAAGCATCACATGTCCTTCACAGCACAGCCAGCACTGTATATGGCAAAACTTCATAACTAATTTATTTTTGTGTGCAACCAGAAAAATCTTATTTATAATATCTAGAGAAAGGTCAATATAATTTAGACTTAGTTAGGAAGGTTACAGTAAGAGACTTTTTGACTTTACTATAAATTACATTTTTTTCCCACTTTTAGGCATTTTTTAAAATGTACCATTATAACCACTTCAGACCGGGAAGGATTTACCCCCTTAAAGGGGTTGTAAACTCTAAAAAAAAAAAAAAAAAAACAACCTGCAAGACAAAGGCATAATGAGCTAATATGCATTGCATACTAGCATATTATGAAATACTTACCTTAGATCAAAGCTGATGCAGCAGTCCCTGTACCCTGCTGTGACCAGCGACATGTTTCCCGGAGTTATTTTTGGGTTCACCAGAGCTGCGAGTACGTCACTCCGGTGCATGCGAACGAGCCGTTTCTTCAGTGTGCATGTGCCGATGACGTTGGTACATGCGGATACAGTGAATATCTCCTAAACAGTGAAAAGTTTAGGAGATATTCATGGTACCTACAGGTAAGCCTTATTATAGGCTTACCTGTAGGTTAAAGTGGTGTAACAGGGTTTACAACCACTTTAATGACTAGGCCACTTTTTGAGATACAGCACTGCGTTACTTTAACTGATAATTGCACGGCGTGTGACGTGTACCCATATGAAATAGGATGACCTTTTTTTCCCACAAATATAACTTTATTTTGGTGGCATTTGATCACTTCTGCGGTTTTTATTTTTTGTCCTATAAACAAAAAAAGACTGCCAATTTTGAAAAAAATAACAATATTTTTTAATTTCTGCTATAATACATATCCAAAATTTTTTCTAAAAAAAAACGACTTATATCTATATGTATTTTTTTACATATTTTTGGTAAAAAAATCCCAATAAGCTTATATTGATTGGTTTGCACAAAAGTTATAGCGTTTACAAACTATGTGATAGATTTAGGGACTTTTTTTTTTTTTAATGTTTTTACTGGTACTGGCAGCGATCGGCAATTTTTAGCGGGACTGCGACATTGCAGTGGAGAAATCTGACACTAAGTGACACTTTTTGGGGACCAGTGACACCAATACAGTGATCAGTGCTAAAAAAATGCACTGATCACTGTATAAATGACACTGGCAGGGAAGGGGTTAACATCAGGGACGATCAAAGAGTTAAATGTGTTCCCTGCTAGTGTTTTCTAACTGTGTGAGGGAAGTACTGACAGGAATAACACAGAGATCACTGTTCCTGATTACTAGGAACAGAAGATTTCAGTGTACTTCCCTGTCAGAACTGGGATCTGCCTTGTTTACATAGGCAGATCCCGGTTCTGCCTCTCTGTGGAGCGATCGAGGGTGGCCAGCGCCCACAGTATCTTGTGCACAAAACAATGTACAGGTACGTTGTTTCACGCAATAGAGCCGCCCTGCCAGAGTATATATGTGGTGGGCAGTCTCTAAGTGGTTAAATGATGAGCTACCCTAGCAGGACAAAATCACAGTTTTTTGGGTTCTCACTCATGTCTTCCCTTTAGTTACCAGAGCATCATCCATAAAGGTGCCAGGATGGAAATATCATAGGAGAAAAGTGTGTTTTGTCAAAGTAAAGTATATACACTTTTACTGATAGTTATACTATACATTCCTAGCTCAGAGATAAATATGTCTAATTAAATTGTAGATGGTGGTAAAAAGACAAGCAAAGGATAAAGGAATACTTTATTACAAGTATTACCTGTGGCCTTCCTGCAGCTGAAGTGTTTCTCTTAACAGACATACTTGCTTTATTTAGAGATTAGTTAAGGTTTGAGCAAAACTTATTTCAGTCTACACCCACAGAAAACTATTACATGACAGCAGGTCTTTATACCAATCAGCTGTAGCAATAGAATTTCCTTTCCCCCCAGCCACACCTAACAAAAGGGTGGGGATGTTGGTGACCTTATTGACCTCAATCTCATTGACCATATATGACCATCTGGCCATATTAGATCAATCGTGTCACCAGAATCCCTGCCCCTTTGTTACAAGTGGCTACAGAGTGGAAAATGTTACTGCTGCAACTGATTGAGATGGCAACCTGCTGTCATGTAACCATTTCCAGTGGGTTCAGACTGAATTGAGTTCACCCTGAACCTTAGCTCTTTCTTAGATCTATGCTGTGTGTGTGAGAGGTACCCATCTTGGTCAAGGCAGGGACTTATCTTCTCATGTCAGAGTTGTCCCCTTGATAACTGGCTGTTTAGTGAAAAATCAGTAGGAGATGATCAGAATGAAGCGGAGCACAAAATGAATGAATTCAAATCAGAGAGATCCTTGTGCTGCAGTGTGTGCGTACACACTATTGGACTTTCCACCAACAAAACCGTGGATTTTTGTTTGAAGGTTGTTGGCTCAAACTTACACACGGTCACACAAATGTTGGGCAACAATTCCGAATGTGGGAACGTGGTGACGTACAACACGTACAACAAACAGATAAAAAGAAAGGTCAATAGCCAGTGCGCCACCCTTTGGGCTCGTTCTGCTAATCTCGTGTTTATCTCATGTTAGTAGAAGTTTGGTGAGAGACGATTCGCGCTTTTCAGCCTCATGCTTTTCAGTTCATTTCTGCTTTTCAGTTTGTGCTTGTCGGTTCGTATCTGTTCTTCAGTGCATGTTGTCATTTCGTTCCTGTCTTTCAGTGCTTTCTATTTATAGTTCCCTTCTGTTTTTCAGTGCGTTCTTGTCTGCTGATTTCTGATTTTCAGCTCATTCTTCTCAGGTCCTTTCTGATTTTCAGTGCGTTCTGTCAATTCGTTCTGAGCAGCCGACTGTTTTCTAGCCATGTTGCGGTTACTTACTCGTTGTAGAGTTTGTGCTGTTGTTGGGCATGGTGTTGGAGTTATTGCTTTGACCCAAGTCCAGTCCATGTACAGGGGGTGGAGGAGTCCATGGACCAAGAATTGCTTACTTAATCGTGACCAATTCTCTCATATGCCTTTGTTGCGGGAGCTCCAGGAGAATAATCCTGAAGATTTCTGGACCTATCTCTGCATGACGGACCCCATTTTTCACTGTCTGTTGGCTTTGCTGTCCCCCTATATTACCAAGCAGGACACCTGCATGTGGCAAGCCATCACTCCTAAACAAAGGCTCGTCGCCACCTTGCAGTACTTGGCGACGGGGAGAAGTCTCCAGGATATCAAGTTCACAACTGGGATCTCCCCCCAGGCTCTGGGAATCATTATTCCAGAGACCTGTTCTGCCATCATTCAGGTCCTGCAGAAGGACTATATTAAGGTAAGTTTTATCCTTTAACATCACATTCTATGTATTTAATATTTGCTAATGTATTGTATTTATTTCATCATTCCATAATTACCATGATTGTAATATTCTGTGAATGTCCTCTTTGTCCCCATGCATGTTGTAAGCTTTTAATACTCCTTTTTTGTCCTTCAAGCATATTTGCCTTCACTAACCTCCCCAGCATGCTATCCTGGGCCCATACACACCTAGCCTAGTCACTTAACAATGTATTTTGTCAGCTCCATTGTAGTGCTTACCCTAAACACCCCCTAAAATGTGTACAAATGTTATTGTTGTCCTTAAATTCAGGCATAGTGCAAGAGGCTTTTTTTTTTTACGACAAAACTCATTTGGAACCCTCCCTTCCCCCAACTGCTAAGTCAACCGATACCAATACTGTATCTGCTGACTTTGCCAAACCCATACACACTATACGTACCTCTTTTGTGTTCATATTTATGGATGAATTCACCAAAGCATGTAGTGCAAGTGCCTGCCTGAATACTTTCAAATGGTGCTGTTTAAAGTTTTGTTCTCCTATTATCTTGATAGGTAATTGCAGAATGTAAAAATGTGCTTCAATTTGGACAGTGTGTATTCATTTTTTTGTATTATGACACTTCTTACCTGTCCAGTGGGCTGCCAATAATGTTTAGTAAGGAGGGACTGGCCAAAGTAACACACATTATTTATTGATTCAGCTCTCAATGAAGTGGAGACAGTTACCTGTTCAAAACACCCCCGTAAAATTTTTACAATGGGCCATCAGAGGGGGTGAGGAATCTGATAAGTGGACCTTTTACTTTTGTCTTTAAATACTCATTTCAATAAATGTTATACTTATGTTGGCCAAGAATGTTTGTGTCTAATCTGCTTGCAATGTTATATGCAAAAGTATTAACTTTTATTTTCTTGTTTGATTCCACAGTTTCCTTCCAACCCACTGGAAAGGCAGACTGTGGCCTCCCAATTTGACCAGCAGTGGGACTTTCCCAACTGCGGTGGTGCGATAGATGGGAAGCATGTCCGGATCATCCCACCCCCCCAACTCGGGGTCATACTACTACAACTACAATGGGTACAGTAGTATTGTGTGTTGGCTGAGGTGTCGGGGACTTATGAGTTTCTGTATCTGGACGTGGGGAAGAATGGATGTATGTTGGATGGAGGAGTCATCACCCAGACTGAATTTAACAAGCGTCTCCAGAATGGCAGCTTGGGGTTGCCACCTCCAGCGCATAATGTGGCTGGCCTCCCATTTGTCTTTGTGGCGGGTGAGGCCTTTGCGCTGGGGTAGAATTTGATGAGGTAATTCCCAATGAGAACCCTGACCCCAGACCAGAGGGTTTTTAATTACCGGCTGGCCCGTGACAGAAGAGTGGTGGAAAATGCTTTGGCATAATGGTCAGCTGGTTCCGTCTTTTCCAAACAGCCATAAATATGGCGGAATACAAACTGAACCACATCATTTTAAGCTACTGCATTTTACATAATTTTATGCGTAAGAATGCAGCCAACTATCTGGCCTCAGTTGCAACTGAGGCCAACTCACCGGCAGAAACAATGACTGCGCTTGAAGCTGGCCATCCTGGCTTGCACCCGTGAAGAACAGCAAAGCTATCTGGAGTATTTCGTGGGTAGGGGGGCAATTGATATGCCAGAGAATCTGTAAGCTCTTTCTAATCATTTTTTTTGTGAAAAACTAAACTCATATTTCATTTGATTTACTGCTTGTGTTTCTTATCTGTCTCCTAGGTTCCCCAATGGCCTTTTATTTTTGGCCATTATCTTCAATAGTGCAAACGTAACTTATTTGATACATGAGGTGACAATCTCTTCTTCAGCTAATTATTATGTTCTGTTGTGCTATGGGTCTGCTACACACACACACACAATGTTTTGGTTGTTAATGTATGTAATGTATTAATGATAAAAAATAATCATCCTTTTAAACTCCATGAATTAATTGCTTGTAGTCCCTAAAATGGCCTGATTTAAGAAAATTTAACAGCACAGTGTGGGTTATTTACTAAAGGCAAATCCACTTTGCACTACAAGTGCACTTTCAGTGCACTTGAAAGTACACTGAAAGTGCACTTGTAGTGCAAAGTGGATTTGCCTTTAGTAAATACCCCCCATTGTCCCTGTAACTACACCAACCTACTAAAAAAATGGTACTGAGCATTGAAAGAAGAAGCCACACATTGCTGAGTATAAAACATTTTACTCCAAGCACATTCACATGTGCGTTATAAAAGGGTTTTTTAGCAAATCAACATCTTTGGTATATAACATGTATGTTTGACAGTAGATATAGCCTTTTTGTGGCTAAACAGGCATGTTTAAAACCATAACATACACATCCCCAATTCAGGAACTTACAAAGCTCGACTTTGATAAACTGAGGGCCATATGAGACATTAGTATGTCAAAACTGTGTTGATTTTGCCTTCATCAGATGGGGTGATCTCACCCATGTAAAAGCCAAATTTTGAAGATGCACAAAAATTGGGACTCAACATGTGGATTTCCCTCATGATACCATGCCTAAAATGTGTGACTTTTCCCTACATTTATTTTTTGAAAGCCACAAAACACACAGTGTGTCAACATGTGCTATCTGCCATCATGGGATATCAAGGTACGCATTTTGTGGGTGCAACCCCTTCCTCGCAACTATTAATGTGAGCTAGCACATGTTGGCACACTGGGCCTTATTTCAGAAAGGACAATCCACTTTGCCCTACAAGTGCACTTTCAAGTGCACTTGCATTGCACCTGTAGTGCAAAGTGGTTTGACTTTTTTTAAATAAACCACAGTGTGTCAACATGTGCTAGCTCCCATCATAGGGGATCAATGGACATGTTTTGCGGGTGCAACCCCTTCCTCTCACCTACTTTAGTTGCGAGGAAGGGGTTGCACCCAAAAAACACGTACATTGATATCCCATGATGAGAGATAGCACATGTTGACACACTGTGTGCATCTTCAAAATTTGGCTTTTGCAATTACTTTAAAACTTTACTTTAATCAAAAAACAATAACGACAAAATTTACATTTTTTGGTGGTTTTAGATTTTGGCTAAAACCTCAATGATGTTGGTCAGTCTTTTTTGAACATCAGTGATAGTTTGCTTGACCTTCTCTAAATCCCAATTGCACACCATTATCTCACTGATGAGTACTTGTGCGCTTGCACTGTTGAAGTGAGTTTCTTCTTCCACAACATCCACATCACCTAAAGATAAAAAACACCATGTGTAAATATGCAGGTGTACATCTATTACCTGAAGCTGTGGTCTCAGACACTGACCTGTTGTCGACACCATTTCGACCACTTCTTTAACCTCTTCATCCACATCATCAGGTTGTGTGCTGAGTTCCCCTACTTCGGGAGATGTGGGGTTCAAGGTGTCCTCAGAAGTCACAATTCTTTTCTCTCTTATGTGAATACAAAAATGCTATACTTAGCAGACAGATATTTGAGGTGAGAAATAGTAATATAAAACATTGTTTGGAAGTGTCGTCCAATTGTCTGTTTTGGCAGAGTTCCAAGCTGAAGACATGATTTTTTCCCTTTCCAAAGCTGGAATACTTACCTGTTTTGTGCAAGTTTCACACATGGAATGACCCCTAGTATCCACTTGAGCACCTGCATGGGACACCATAAAAAGGTTGTTATGGTGTCCCACACTAATGCTCCTGCGTCCAGATGTTTAAACAGCTGCTGAGTGTCCTCTCCTTACACTGAATCAAGTTGGCATTTCATTATAGTTTCAAACACATCTAGACAACAATGTAATAAACTTCTTTAATCCAAATAGGCATGAACAAATGTAGTTAACCTGCATCTGCCAAAAACGTTGTATTTAATACGAATGATTACTGTGCCCAGGAACCTCAAACTTGGCATTTTAAGCTGTACAACAGTAAAGAAAAGCACATGTACCAGCATGAAAGTAATAATAATAGGAACACAGGAGAAATACTTTTTTGCAGCACTTTCCTGATCCTTATATACTGACTTAGCTCCCTCAATTTCAGGTCTGACCAGCGTTTCCTCAATTGCTCCTTGGATCGTCGTACCCCAAAAGTCCTGTGCAGACTTCTCACAACTTTAGTCATGATCTTGGCCTTTCTCACATTTGGGTTTCTGTACGGTGCATACTTTCCATCATAGTCTGCCCTCTTCAAGATGTACACTATCTCCACCATCTCTTCAAAGAACATATTTGAGGCCTTATATCTACTCCTGGAACTGCCTTGCTTCTGGCTTTCCTGCTCGTTGCTCCTCTCAGCACACACCTGCTGTGTCTCCGCCATGTACTTTCCCACTGCCCCAAAAGAGAAGAGGCGAGGAATACACTAGAAAGAAGGACAGGGGTGGAGTTTGACGCATGCGCAGTGTATATGAAGCATAACACGCGGGCATCGTACGTACGATCTGTGAGTGGAGGACGGAGGATTGTAAGTGCTGATCGTGCAAACAAAGGTACAATTGTAACTTGGGGCATCAGTGGTTAGTGGCCTATACTGCTTATAGATTGAGGCCTATATTGGGACAAGATTAGGAGAATTTAGCCTGACATTAGGGTTTGTCTTGTGTTGTGTCTTTTAGCTAAAACTGCATTGGACTTGCCATGTCTCTGGCAAGTCCAATGCAGGGACTACTCCAACAAGCAAAAGAGGAAGGCAGCACTGGATAAACTTTTGAAATTGGTGAAGCCTGTGTATCCCATGGCAGACATCAACTATTTGAGGGCCAACATTGGTAGCCTGAGAAGCACATATAATAGGGAGCTCAAGAAGTTCCAGGATTCCATGATATCCGGAGCAGCAGATGAGGTATATGTACCCAGGCTGTGGTACTACGACAGACTGCGTTTTTTGTCAGACCAGATGGAACCCAGTCCATCACTATCTACACTATCTTCAACACTTCCTTCCACATCAGCTGAGGCTCCTGAAGTCCAACCTGGGCCTTCCACCCAGGAAGAAGATGTGGAGGAGCCCAGCGTGAGCCAGGTAAAGAATTGTTGAACTAATTTCTTGTCAAAAATTGAATGATGTTAACTAGATGTTATTGAACACTAATTTCAGATTTAAAAAAGTGGTTTACATATCAATAGACAGTAGTAGCCAAAAATGATTGGGACAAGAATGAAAAATGCTGGGATCAGAATAAAAGTCTTTTCTATTTGTTGACATTCATTTTCCAACAGTCATGAGCTCTAAATTGTGTGTGATTGATGACCAAAAAACTAAAACTATGTACTATTTTCATACACAGGAAAGTCTCAGCGAGGAGGAGGCTGTGGCAAGCAGCCTGACAGAATCCCAGGTTCCTCCCCTCCATCCTCCAACCAAAAGGACCAGGAAGGCAAGAAACCTGGAGGAGTCAGCGACTGTTTTCCTTCGCCAGGCTACTGCAGCACTTAACACGACCCCTGGTAGCCACAAGACATTTGGCTGTGTCACAGCAAGCAAGCTCGAACACATGGAGGAGGGCCAACGTACAATCTGTGAGGAAATCATTCTGCAGGCCCTAAACAAGGGGACGAGGGGTGAACTAACAACTCAAAGCCACCTGTGTGAGTTGGACCATACTCCTCCACTGCCTGCAGCAACACCACAGCCACCCAACCCACCACAGCAGCATGGAAGGAAGCATGGAAGGAGGTGTTGAGAGTGATGGCCTGGGTTTGGTGTGGTCTAGCAAAAAAAAGCAGGCTGTGTAAGACCACAGCCTCGGGACATATATGTCATCTGCTGCTGCTCCTGTTCTCTCGGAGTCCTGGACCGTATTGTGCTACCTATTAAATGGACTCCTCAGGTTACCAATTTTGCCTGTCAAATAATTAATGTCTGCCCTGGGATACAAAGGCTTCACCAATTCCAACTGTTTCTCTAGCGTTGCCTTCCTCTTTTTTTTTTGTTATGACCCCTATTCAATTTCTAATTTTTGTTTCAACAAATACTTGGCTATGTGTTTTACTTTAAAAAGGACAGTTTGTTTGTGAGTAGGCAGGTATATTTCAAAAATACAATGTCAAATTAACAAGGGACACCAACATAGTTGTTTCTTTGAGGTTAAAAAAATACAAGATAATAATGGTGTTGTGATAATTTGATACACAAAACAGCAAAAAAATGATGGAGATCACTAGAAAAAAAAAAAAAAAGATTATTCTGGAGATCACGAGATAAAGAAAAAAGATTATTCTGGAGATCACGAGATAAAAAAAAAGATTATTCTAGAGATCACAAGATAAAAAAAAAAAAAAAGATTACTCTGAAAATCACAAGAAAAAAAAACAACAAAAACAAATATTATTCATGAGATCACATGAAATAATAAAAAATAAGTTTGTCAGAATTCTGTGAATATCAGCAGCAAAGCAACTTCATTTTTACAGCAATATAAAGAAGAAGAGAATGCACTGCATTGAGAGATTTCAAAATTTGCCGCGTGACGAATGTGCTATCTTCATTAGGGGTGGGCTTTATGTTCGGGTCGAAAATGAGTTCGACTCAAACATTGGCTGTTTACCAGTTCACCGAACAGCGAACAATTTGGGGTGTTCGCGTCAAATTTGAAAGCCGCAGAACACCCTTTTAAAGTCTATGGGCAAAATCAAAGGTGCTAATTTTAAAGGCTTATATGCATGGTATTGTCATAAAAAGTGTTTGGGGACCTGGGTCCTGCCCCAGGGGACATGTATCAATGCAAAAAAGGTTTTAAAAATGGCCATTTTTTCAGGAGCAGTGATTTTAGTAATGCTTAAAGTGAAACAATAAAAGTGTAATATTGCTTTAAATTTCATACCTGGGGGTGTCTATAGTATCCCTGTAAAGGGGCCCATGTTTCCCGTGTTTAGAACAGTCTGACAGCAAAATGACATTACTAAATGAAAAAAGTCATTTAAAACTACTAGCGGCTATAATGAATTGTCGGTCCGGCAATACACATAAAAGTTCATTGATAAAATCGGCATGGAATTTCCCTACAGGGGAACCCCGAACCAAAATTTTTTTTAAAAATGCGTGGGGGTCCCCCTAAATTCCATACCAGACCCTTCATGTCTGGTATGGATTTAAAGGGGAACCGCACACCAACAAATATCCTTACCAGACCCTTATCCAAGCACTCAACCTGGCAGGCCACAGGAAAAGAGGGGGGAATGAGAGAGCGCCCCCCCCTCCTGAACTGTACCAGGCCACATGCCCTCAACATGGGGAGGGTGGCCCCCCAAAGCACCTTGTCCCCATGTTGTTGGGGAGAAGGGTCTCATCCCCACAACCCTTGCCCAGTGGTTGTGGGGGTCTGCGGGCGGGGGGTTTATTGGAATCTGGAAGCCCCCTTTAACAAGGGGACCCCCAGATCCTGGCCCCCCTGTGTGAATTGGTAATGGGGTACATTGTACCCCTACCATTTCACAAAAAAGGTGTCAAAAAGGTTAAAAAACACAAGAGACGGTTTTTGACAAGTCCTTTTTTAATGTCTTCTTCTTTCTGCTTCTTCCATCTTCTTTCTTCTGGTCTTTCTTCGGTGTTCTTCTTCCTCCATCTTCTTCTTTCCCATCTTCTTCTTCCTCTGCTCTTCTTGTCCCGCTTCTTCTCCGCTCCGTCCGCATGATCCGCCTCAGTGGGAGTCTTCTGCCTTGTGATACTTCGGTTCTTCTGACACTTCTTATATAATGGAGGGCGGGGCCACCCGGTGACCCTCCTCTGACGCACGGGGGTTCACAGGGACTTCCCTATGTCTTTTCCCGTTTTGTAAGAGGGGGCGGGGTCACCCGGTTACGTAAACGGGTGACCCCGCCCCCTCTGACACCACGGGGAAAGCCATAGGGAAGTCCCCGTGAAGTTCTTGTGCATCAGAGGAGGGCGGGGTTACCGGGTGGCCCCGCCCTCCATTATATAAGAAGTGTCAGAAGAACCGAAGCGTCACATGGCGGAAGACTCCCACTGAGGTGGATCCTGCGGACGGAGCGGAGAAGAAGCCGGAGGAAGATGCGGAACCAGAAGAGCGGAGAAGAAGAATATGGAGAAGAAGAAGATGGAGGAAGAAGAAGAACACTGAAGAAAGACCAGAATAAAGAAGATGGAAGAAGAATCAGAAAGAAGAAGAAATTAATAAAGGACTTGTCAAAAACTGTCTCTTGTGTTTTTTAACCTTTTTGACACTTTTTTGTGAAATGGTAGGGGTACATTTGTACCCCATTACCAATTCACACAGGGGGGGCCAGGATCTGGGGGTCCCTTTGTTAAAGGGGGCTTCCAGATTCCGTTAAGCCCCCCGCCCGCAGACCCCCACAACCACTGGGCAAGGGTTGTGGGGTTGAGGCCCTTCTCCCCATCAACATGGAGACAAGGTGCTTTGGGGGGCTACCCCAAAGCATCCTCCCAATGCTGAGGGCATGTGGCCTGGTACGGTTCAGGAGGGTGGCGCTCTCTCATCCCCCCCTCTTTTCCTGCGGCCTGCCAGGTTGTGTGCTCGGATAAGGGTCTGGTATGGATTTTTGGGGGACCCCACGCCATTTTTTAAAAAATTTGTATTGTTTCACTTTAAGCATTATTAAAATCACTGCTCCCGAAAAAAAATCAATTTTTAAAACTTCTTTTTGCATTGATCCATGTCTCCTGGGGCAGGACCCAGGTCCCCAAAATATTTTATGACAATAACTTGCACATAAGCCTTTACAATGAGCATGTTTGATTATTCATGTTCCTGTCCCATAGACATTAATGGTGTTCACGTGTTTGAACAAATTTTTTGCCTGTTCGCATGTTCTGGATGCGAACCGAACCGGGGGGTGTTTGGCTCATCCCTAATCTTCATTACAAACGCTAGTTTTACAAGACCGAACGCTTCCGGCTTGTACTTGTTCCCAAGCATGCGTGAACTCTTGTGCGCATACTTGTGTACACACGATCGGACTTTCCGACAACAAAGTTTTGTTGGCGGAAAATTTGAGAACCTGCTAGCAAACATTTGTTGGCGGAAAGTCCAACAGCAAATGTTCAATGAAACATACACACGGTCGGGCTTTCCGACAACAAGCTCACATCCAACATTTCCCATTGGAAAATCTGACCGTGTGTACGTGGCATAAGACATACCATACCTGCAAAGCAAATACAATAAAACACAGTAAAAATAAAACATTACAGTTCTAAAATACAGTAACAATAGAGAGAGTACAATAGATATAGAACAATAGAGAGCGAACAATAGAGTGGACAATAGAGTGCGAACATAAGAGAGCAAAGAAAAATCAAACAACTATTTTTGTTTTTTTTATAGATTTTTTGTGCTTTTCTTTTTTTTTTGCACTTTTATATAAGCTCTAAACTGTAACTGTAAATGTTCCAGATTAGGGTCTCTCAAAATGTGATGGCCATCTTTCAAGACCCTGTGTATGTGTCCCCTAGGACTGTGCAGTGCTGTACCCTACGCTAATACTCCACTGGTGTGTGGTAGTGTGGTAGCGTTGGAAACATTCACCAATGCAGAGACCACGTTGGTTAGGACAGGAGGGACAATAAAAGCAGGTGTCATGCCTGTATCTACATTTCCTACAGACATAACATCTTCTTTGGAGTGTTCTCTGGGCAGGGGTACCAGGGAGGACATACAGAAAATATATCTCATGCAGCTGGCTCACTGCATTTGCGTTGGGAAGGTGGGGCACAGCACCATCTGGAAACAGAAGGGCTGTGATGATCTCTTCCTGGAATTTTAGGAAGAATCCAGTTTGTCCTGATGCTTTGTATAGCACATAAGCGTTCAGCAGAGCCAATTGGAATAAATATACAGACACTTTTTTTGTACAAGCGTCTGGCTTTATGGGCAATTAAATATGGCGCCAACATCTGGTCGTTGAGGTCCAGCCTTCCCATGTTAAGGTTGTATTCGTGGACACAGAGGAGCTTCACAGCAACACCAGTCGTCATTGGAATTTCGACTGTCGTATCTGCGTGAAGGGAGGACAGAATGAAAAGTGTATCCCTCCACTTCACTGCAAGCAAATTTTTACATCTCAAGCAGGCTCTCTCCCCCATCTATGTTGGGACTCTACAAGTTGTTGGGGGAAGCCCCGGCGATTAGATCACACGTTGCTACATGCACCAATTCCACGATCAAAAAGGTGACTAAAAAGTGTCACGCTCGTGTATAATAATTGTTCACCTACAAGTGGTACCCCTTTCCATATAAGGGTGACACCAAGCCCCAAACAATCTTGCTAGCACTCTCTATGTAGTCTGGGCAGTTCTTGGGCTCCATCTGACTATCGTTTCTCTCGTAAACCATAAAACTATATGTATAGCCTGTTACCCTGTCACAGAGCTTATATAACTTGTCTTTGTCTTCTTGATGGCTGCTGGACACTACTTGTGCTAGACACTGCACCAGCTTGAACTGAACTTCTTGGACTCGCCACGTCACCAAGTGTTACTGCAGCACTGGATGTACAACCAGGATGTACTAAGCTGCTGGTGCTTGCCAGTTCACCAGGAGGTTGAGCGGCACTAGTACTGGCTCTCTGCCCCATAAAGAGCCCTGCAGGTCCTCAACAACAGAAGAAGAATGGGGTTGGGTATGCCTGGGCTTAGCAGGAACCACTATTCTGTCGTCAGAGCTATCTGTCAGGGTGCCGCTGCTGTCTACTGGTTCGTATTCTGAGCCTGAATCTGGCAGATGGGTGACTTCCTCTTCACTCTCATCTGTCATGCTCAGAAATGTGTAGGCCTCTTCACTAGTGTACCTCCAATTGGACATTTTGGCCTCTAAATTTACAGATACAACTATTGCGACTCACAGGCAAAAAGACCACCTGATTGTCAGAGCCTGCTTCAATCACTACCAAAAAAACTGTTGGCATCCACAGGCAACAGGCCTGACTCTGTGAATGCTGCAGTTTTATGTGTTGTGTTTTTGTAAGTGACAGTGATCGATTGATATTGCTGGGCTGGGCTGGGCAGAGGTGCTAAACGCAGGTGCTAGCAGTTGTATGGGCTGATCCCACTAACGCTGCATTTTTGGATCAGGTTAAAGATATTGATCCGTTCAGACACTATACTAGTAGGTGTATGGTGCATGCGTGGGTGTTAGCGTTACTGCCACTAATCTGATGCTGCCTGGGGCTGATGCTGACTCTGACGCTAAAACCTATACCTGGGGCGATTAGGGGGTTAAACCTTTTTTCAGTAATATATGGTGGGCACCATGACGCTATAAAAACCTGACGGTGGCAGTGACAGGAACTAGCTAACTGGCTAACTAGCGTTACCCATGACACTAAATACAGTGATCAGAAAAGAGATCTGTACACTATATTAGTGACACTGGTGACAGGGGATAAAAGGGTTAACTGGGGGGCGATCAAGTGGTTAAACCTTGATTAGGGAGGTTTAGGGGGGTACCCTAAAACTACCTGGGCCTACCACTAACTGTCCTAATGGTGATTAGTGTCACAAATGACACCAGTACACTGATCAAAGAAAAATATGAAAACTGCACTTGGTGACACTGTGACAGTGAGTGAAGGGGTTAACTGGGGGGGCAATTGGGGGATGATCGGTGGGTGAAAAGTGTGCCTATGTGTACTGTGTCAGTGTAGTGTTGGTGCAACTCACATTTGGATGTCCTTTCTCCACGCTCTGGAATCGAAAAGGATTCCAGGACGGGAGATGACTTTACTTCCTCTGCCTGTGTTTACATTACACAGGCAGGGGACAGTCTTCCATTCGTCAGAACCGATCACCAGGTCCAGGCCAGAAATCATTGACCTGATCGGTTCTAAAGTGAATCTAATCTCCACAGGTGCACCAGGTGTGCGTGCGTGTGTGCGCCCCCTAGCCGGCCGCGCACCCAAAGTACAGCTACGTAGCCTTGCCCAGGGGAGCCAACCTGCCACAGTATAACTGCGGTCATAAACAGGTTAAAATGTGTCAAAACCCCAAAACAAAAAGGCAGATTACCAATCGTTGAGACGTGGTGGCTGCATGAATTTTTTCTTTTTAGGCTTTTTTCTTTATTTTAACCTGGTGACCTGCCCAGTAGGGATGAGCCAACATTTTGGACAGTATACACAGACATCATGATTGATGATGGATTTGCAATGAGGGACATTTTTTGAGGATTTCTTATTTTTTATTAAAGGAGTTTTAGGTGTCTTTATTTCAAGATTGTGTTTCTTTTTTTGTGAATGAGTATAGGTACTATGTACTTATACATGTGGGGGGAGCTGGTGCCTGGGGGCCCCAGATTCCGATAAGCCCCTCACCTACAGACTCCACTGAGCCAGGGTTGTAGGAGAGAGGGATTTGTCCTCATCAACATGGGAACAAGGTAAATAAATATGGTAGTAGCGTGCTGCCACCTAAAGACAAAAATTAAGAATTACAGGGTACAGCTGCTGCAATCATCAAATGTGTTCCCACATCCACATTAAATCAATACTAAAATGTGTGATCGCGTTGCTTCTAAATCAAGATAAAAAATAAAAGTGACTAAATAAGTAAGTGTTTCATATATATAAACTACCAGTGCAAATTAAATCCATAAACAAACATATTTAGTTTTTAGTGTACTTCACATGATCTGCTGGGCATTGTAGTTTGCAGGCCAGCACTTGCCCTTTAATACATCTCCAAGATGGCCCCCCTCATGGCCTGATAAAGGAGCATGCACGCCCCCTTCACGGCCTGATAAAGGAGCATGGATGTGGTGGGCATGGCATGAATGAAAACCGCATCCACATCCAGTGCTGACCTCACCTCCGCCTCCCCAGGGGATCCAGACCAACCAGGAAATTCTGGGAGCCACCAGCACAGCAGAGGGCTGAAATTGGAATCCACCACAGTGCAGCAGGACCAGTGGGACCAGACCAGCACGCCATAGCGGTGTTATCCAGATTAGCGTTTTTACTTTTGGCTTTTGTGAGTTGCCACTTTGTTGCTTAATAACGTTAGTGCTTTATGCTACATTTAGAAGGCACTGCTTCTCTTCTTACTTATCCATATGTGGAAGTTCCTTCTAGCTATTTCACCAGCGTTGGCCACTGATTCAAGGGTTCCCCACACTTGGACTTCTACAGACCCCATCTATGTGCTGAAAGCCTACATACATACTTGGACTGCTTTCTGCAAGTGCACCAGATACCCCTATTCCTGTTTTTATTTTTATGAACAATGCCTTAGGAAAAATTACTAATCGCCCCTTGCTATTTTACCTCTGGGGGTTTCACACTGGTCTTACTCCTTACTTCTTTTGAGCTGGGTTTCAAGTATATCCCCTTCCGGGGCCATATTTGATATTGATTATCACTGCCTGTATTTTGTAAGATTAATGGAAGAGTCTGCATGTTTTTTTGTTTTTTTTTAAATAGAAGCCAGAAGGGAAATGTAATTTGCTGGCAATTTAAAAACATTTTCTTTTGTAAATGTCAATGCCTTAAAAAAATCACTGTTCCCAGGGCCAATTGGAATTTTTCATTTATTTTTTTTCCACTGAGAAATAATCATCTGCAGAATGTAGTTGTGCATTGGTTAGCTTTTGTGTATTAATTAAGTTATATTTACATTAAAAATTTTAAGTTTTGTGTTAACCATATAGAAAAATCCCAATTGAATCTAGACTCTAACACAAGAAATTGTGAAAAAGTCCAAGGGAGTTATACAAGGCACTGTGTAGTTAACAACAGCAGTATTAACAAGATACTGTAAATATTGTTGTTCTGGGGGGCGTGACCGGATGTTGAGGTGAGGGAGAGAGACACAGCCGGACCCAGTCCTACTCTATCCCCGCTCCTATGCTGTATGCCTCGCAGTAAAGCAGAGAGGGAGAAGCTGCTAACCTGTCCTTGTGGTGCCTGCTAGCCTGCTAGCCTGCCAGTCTCTTTGAGAGATGGATGCCGCGCAAGGAGGGAAGGAGAAGCACAGGACCACCAGCTGCCAGAGGAATCTTGCACTCGGAGCTCCCCCGGGAGGACTGTCAGTGACGCGCCGCCTGTGTGAGAGAGAGGGGAGCGCGTCCACTAGAGATCAAGCGGAAGTTGCGGGGGTAGCCGTGTGCGGAGCTGACCCGACTCATACTGTGACAAGACGTGGACCGGAGGGGTGAGTGACTCGCAGCGGCGAGTGTTGAGATGTGGGGGAGGACTGGTGCGACCTTGTGAGACGGTCTGGGTGGTAGCGGGAGCCCCTGTGTGGGCGCAGGACACTTGGAATTGTACAGCCATCGGAGGAGAGAGGTTGCAGTGGTCCTTGCTGAGGGACATATATATTTGTGGGTGTACATAGTGCATAACGGACTCGCTATGACCAGAAAAAAGGGGCTGGAGGAGACATCAGCACAGGAGGGTGCAGGGGCCCTAGCACAGCGAAACCCCAAAGAAAAGGGAAGTCAAGTAGCTGCCAAACTGGAGCGATTTGCTCACACACCAAACCAGCATGCAAGCACGACACCTAAAAAGAGCAACCATATAGGGGGGGCTCAGCATCAAACCAGCCAGCTGGGAAGGAGAAGTCTTGCCCCTACGGGGGGTGCAGTAGCAAACGCCCCATTGGAGTTGGGGGTGAACGGTATGGTGGAGGGGGGTTCTGGTTTGGCCACGGAGGTGGGGGATGGTGGTGTGGCATCAATGGCTAAGAAGGAACCATCACTGAGAGACATCTTTCTAGCTGTAAATAGTTGTAAGGTATCTATTTCTGCCCTATCAGCACAAATGGAAAGTTTTAAAAGTGATTTATTGTCAGTAAAAAGTGATGTGCAAGTAGTGTGCACTCGGACAGCTGCTTTGGAAGACAGGATCAGTCAAATGGAGGATGATGTCTCCCCTTTAAGACAGGAAGTCTCACTTATGAAAAAACAACTTAATGAATGCATGCAAAAAATGGACAGTATGGAAAACAGACTACGTAGAGAAAATTTGAGGGTGTTGGGCCTCCCAGAAGGCTGTGAAGGCAATAATCCTGTTAAATTTATGGAAGATTGGTTAAAGGAGAGATTCGGGAGGGAGTCACTCTCAGAATTTTTTTCCATTGAGCGTGCGCATAGAGTGGCCTCTAGGTCATGGGCTCCAGGGGGTCACCCAAGACCACTGATTTTTAAGCTATTATGCTTCAGGGATAAAACCACCATCCTTCGGAAGGCAAGGGAGATGAAGAACATTCAATATAGAGGTGCAAGGGTCTCAATATATCCGGACTTCTCTCCTGAGCTTCAAAGGCAGAGAGCCAAATTTGTGGAATGCAAGCGCAAGCTGCAGCAGTTAAAAATTAACTACGCTTTATTATATCCAGCGTGCTTGCGCATTGCGGCACTGGGGGAAACTCAATTTTTTAATACTCCCATCGAAGTCACAACCTGGTTAGAAAAAAACAAAGGAAGAATACAGCGAGAAGATGAAATATAGAAAAGGCAGGAGACCGGGAAATCAAGAGAGAACTTTTTTTTTCCCTGTTTGTTTGTGGACTTCCTTTTCCTTTTTCCCTTTTTTTCCTTTTTTTTTTTTTTTTTCTCCCTTTAAGGGGAGTGGGGAGGGAGGGGGGGAACATGTAAAATTTGTTGGTTTATAAGCACAATGGAAACAATGGGGATAGTTCCCCTCTTACTGGGTCCGGGGGGGGGGTAAGTTTGTTTTTCTCACCTTGAAAAAATGTGTCCGGTCACTATAGAAGCCTCAGGGGTAGGCCCAAAATTGGGCAATAGGGGTAAAAATAGTGGGGGGGTAGGGGGAGGGGGGAGGTGGGGTGGGGGGAGGAGGGGGAGGAATATGTGTATGAGTGTGTGTGGGAGGGGGGGGTTGACTTTGGAGTAAGGGGAAATTCATTTTATAAATATTATAGAAGTCACATCAAGAGATGGTTTAACTTTGCTAAGAGACACAAAGAGATAGGACCCACAGATGTATGGTAGTGGTGATTTAGATAGCACTTGGAAATTTAAAAAAAAGTTTACTATATGTTCCTGGAACGTTCGGGGGGTTAAAGATAATCTGAAAAGGCAGACGATCCTCTCTATGGTAGATAAGGGGAAGGTTCAGATACTATGTCTGCAGGAGACGCATCTGGATAAGGAATCAATTAAGATAATTGATCATAAAAAATTTCAGATGCAATTTCATTCCACTCACACTTCGTACTCAAGGGGTGTGAGTGTTTTGATAAAATCAGGGATAGCTTTCTCCTGCAGCCATAGTAAGGTGGACACAGAAGGCCGGTATATTTTTCTCTATTGCACAATTGAGAACAGGAAATGTGTATTAGCTAACATCTATATTCCTCCCCCTTTTGGGAGGGAGGTTTTGGATGACCTAACTGAATTCATGGTGAACCTCCCAGGGGTTCCGGTAGTGGCGGTTGGGGACTTCAACATGACCATGAATAACGAGGTAGACAGGTTCCCTTTAAAAAGTCTGGGTAGGGGTAAACCTAAGAGTCCGCTTCTACAGTATTGTGAGGAAGTAGGATTGGTGGACATCTGGAAAGAGAGGCACCCTGGGGTGAGGCAATATTCCTGCCATTCCAGGACACATACCACCCTGTCCAGGATAGACCTGGTCTTGGGTAATGAGGAATCGCTGGGTATGGTGGGAGAAATAGTCTACGAGCCAAGGGGGATTTCGGACCACTCACCGGTGATAGTTGATTTAAAGGGTGAGAGAGGCATTAATAGGGGTGACTGGAAAGTAAATCCCTTTTGGCTCGAGATTATTGAGGACGCGGGCACTGTGGTGGAGAAGCTGGTGGAATTTGTAGATTTGAATATAGGTACAGCTCCATTAGGGATAGTTTGGGACGCCCTGAAAGCTTTCCTCCGGGGGATCCTAATTCAAAAAATATCCCACATTAAGAAAAAATCACAGATAGAAGAACTAAAAGTCAAAGAGAGTGCTATAAGAGCGGAAGAACGGTACGTTGAGGACCCAACTCCAACCAGACATAAGACGTGGGTAGAGAGACAAAATGAGTACAGTAGAATAGTCCTGGAAAAGACAGAGAGGAAAAGGTTATTTCAGAAACGAACGTTTGCCTGTGAGGGAGAGTGTGTCGGGAGGACCCTGGCCCTGATCATAAAGGCCAATAGCCCTCCGAATTCCATACTAGCGATAGAAGGAAGAGAGGGAATAATAAAAAATACTAACCCAGAAATATTAGAAGAGTTTAGGGAGTACTTTAAAAATTTATATAGCTCGGCTCAGGAAGATGTGGAGGGAGAAATGACAGCTTTCTTTGATAAGATTAAGTTAACCCCGCTCACGAGAGAAGATAGGGAAATGTTGGATGCCCCTCTGACACTTGGGGAATTACAAAGGGCTGTGGCAGACATGGCGAACCAGAAGGCCCCGGGTCCTGATGGTTTACCCGTAGAAATTTTCAAAAAGTATGGGGAGCTTTTGCTCCCCATGCTTTTGGAAGTACTAAACGGCACTGGGAAGGATGGTAATTTGCCAGTCTCAATGACAGAAGCCATTATAATAGTATTGCTGAAGGAGGGGAAAAGCCCGTTAGAGATGGCATCATATAGACCGATATCACTGTTATGTTCGGACGTGAAGATTCTGGCAAAGGCCCTGGCAACAAGGCTAAAGAAAATAATTTCCAGAGTAATTCATATAGATCAAACCGGGTTTATCCCGGACAGAGCTACAAGTACGAACATAAGACGAGTATATTTAAATATGCAGATCCCCACGGTGAATAGCGGTAAGAGGGCACTCCTTTCGTTAGATGTCACCAAGGCATTTGACTGCCTGGAGTGGCATTACATCTGGAAGGTGTTGGCGGAATTCCAGTTTGGCCCTGGCTTTGTTCATTGGCTAAGCCTCTTATATGACAGACCAAGGGCAAAGGTCAGAGTCAATGGAGAATGCTCAGATTGGTTCCAATTAAGAAGGGGCACCAGGCAGGGGTGCCCTTTGTCGCCCCTCCTGTTTGCCCTGGCAATAGAGCCGCTGGCTGTGGCTATAAGGGCGTCTCAGGGGGTTCAGGGGTTTAAAAGAAGGAGGGGAGAGGAGAAAATAGCAATGTACGCAGATGACATTCTGTTATTCCTAGGGGATACGCAGGAGTCATTAAGGACGGCTATGGGGATGGTCGAAGACTTTGGCCAATTCTCTGGGTTAAAAATTAATTGGGAAAAGTCAGCAATATTACCTATAGACCCCCTGATGGAGCCCCTTCCGGATCAAACCACACAAATTAAGGTAGTAAATCAGATGAAATACCTGGGGATTAATATCTCAAGGGAGCCGGAACAATATATTGCAGAAAATCTAGTCCCATTAATGAAAAAACTCAAACAGAAATGTAGGGTGTGGGGACGGTTGCCCCTGTCGGTCGCCGGGCGCTGCAACCTGATAAAAATGGTCTGGATGCCGCAAATTTTATATATTCTGCATAATTCACCTGTTTGGATTGCTAAACGATGGTTCAATAAAATGGACAGCTTATTTAGAGAGCTGATTTGGAAAGGTGGCGCAGCAAGGATCGGCCTGCAGACGCTCCGGCGAACGACAGAAAAGGGAGGACTGGGAGTCCCGGATCCAGGATGTTACTTTCTGGCATCACAGGTCCAGCATATGGGAGGGTGTAATAGGCCCGGGAAAGAGGTAACAGGGAATAAAGTACTCCTAGGTGATACTAACCACGACACCATAGTAGAAGCGTTGGAGGCGGACTCCTTTATCACCAGATGTCCCACTACCCAGTTGATGGTCAAGAGCTGGTCCAAGGTCAAAAAAATAATGGGCTATGTAGATTTCTCTGAGTTCTCCCCATTGTGGGATAATAGCAAGCTTAATGAAGTGAAAATAATGGGGAAGATTGAAGAGTGGGATCGGCAGGGCATCCATTATCTCTCACAGCTTTATAAAGCCGGGAAATTAAAAACATTCCAGGAATTGGCGATTGAATTCGCGATCCCTAACCGTTCATTTTACAGATACTTGCAGGTTAGGCACGCTTTAGACGCACAATTTAACGGTAAGGAGCCACTATGGAGCGACATGATCTCTGTGAGAAAATTGGTCGACTCAGATTCCACGAAAGGTCTGATATCTGATATGTACAGCAGTTTAAGAATCTCGATACAGGGGGATAGAGCGGAGGACAAAAATAGGAAGAAATGGGAGGATGAGATTGGGAAAATATCGGACAGTCAATGGGAGTATGTATTGTCATCAGGACCCAGGGTTTCCCTCTCTCCATCACAGGTAGTGTCGCATTTATATTTGATATATGGGGCGTATTTTACACCACTAAAGCTGTTTAGGATGGGGAGGAGGGTAGACTCGGGGTGCCAGAGGTGCGGAGGAGAGAGGGGAGATCTATTACACATGTTCTGGCGCTGCCCAAAACTGTACAGATACTGGAAAAGTATTGTGGACAGGATAAATTGTATTTTTAAGACATCACTAAGTATGGATGCCAAGATCTGCCTACTAGGTCTAATAGAGGAGCAACAGCCCGCGAGAGATACACAGACTGCAATAGTTAGGTGCCTGTTTCAAGGGAAAAAGCTTATAGCCAAGAATTGGCAGAGAAAAGAACCCCCGACGTTCGAAGAATGGGTGAAAGAAGTGAAGGAGGAAGTTAGTAGAGAGAAACTTATATATATATAAGAAAAGAAGTAATCACAAAAAATTTGAGAAAATATGGAAGGATTGGGTGATGTGGGAGAAGCACGGGGTGAATGGGGAGGGAGAATGAGGTTTAAGGGGGTTGGGGGGTTGGGGGGGGGTGTGATGGCGGGGGGAAGGGGAGGGAAGGGGAGTAAAAGAAAGGGGAAAAATTTTGTATGTCCCTCAGGTAGAGGAGGGTATTTTATTGATGTTCATGCTCCTTGCCTTTTTCTTTTTGTGGACTGCTGTATAAATACGGTAAAAGTTGAAGACTATGTAAACACTGGTTATGTCAGTCCCCAGAATGTGATCTTATCTGCTTTCTTTTTAATGTGAATTGTTGTTTTTCAATAAAGAGGATTTAAGCAAAAAAAAAAAATATTGTTGTTCTGCTCACAAATGTGATTATTGGCTGTGTCCTATAAAACTGTAAAGCATATTGTGTTCAGCTAAGACAAGAGGACTTTTTGCATTTCCTGGCTAATGTAATACTTTGTGATGCTGTGTAAGAGAAAAATATGTTTAAGCCAATATTTCAAAAATGTAATTGTTGGCTGTGTCAAGGTATAGAACATTTGCATTTACCAGCTGCTAAAATACACTGCCACTGTATATATCAGAAAAATTAGTTTTTTTAATTATAACTTCCTGGGACCGAGTAACCAGCACTAACAATTACATTCTAGTCCTAGATTATGCCCCTTCTTTTACAAACTGTTGACTGTAAAAAATGTACTCCTTATATGTGCAACAGTAATAATTATGGCATTCCTGTCTCTTTTGTATTGAGTGGCTTTCTGCTATGGACTTTTAAGGGCTGCCAGGCCCTGTGCTCCATTTTGTACACTCAGGCCAGACAATTTTTGCAATTTTTCCTTTGCTTTTTTATTTTTCACTTATAGCTTTCAGAATTTGTGAAAGACACCCCCCCAAACCATATATTTTCTGAAAGCACACGATCAGTAGAATAAAAATAAGGTGCTACAGATTTTTTAGACTCCGCGTTATATGCGCAAATGTTTATCGAACCAGTATATTGGCAAAAAATACACTAAAACCATTATTAGCAGATAAAAACACAGCTCATTTTACAAAATTCCTGCTAAATCCCTACTAAATATAAAAGTTTAACCTGTATGGAAGTAATAAATAACAAAAAGTTTTAATTTTTACATTTCGCCTTTTTGTAAAATGGTGAAAATCAAACGTACGCAAAAATATAAATATTTAAATTTCTCTAAAAATCAGAAGGTTTTAATTTTCCCCTTACAGCTTTCAGAATTCGTGAAAGACCCCCAAAAACCATATATTTTCTAAAAGCATATGACCGCTAGAATAAAAAGAAGGTGGTACTGATTTTTTAGACACCGTGGTATTTGCGCAAATGTTTATCGAACCAATATATATATATAAACAATACACTAAAACCATTATTAACAGATAAAAACACAGCTAATTTTACAAAATCCCTGCTAAATCCCTACTAAATATAAAAGCTTATCCTGTATGGAGTTAATAAATAACAAATATTTGTCAATTTTAAATTTCGCCTTTTTACAAAATGGTGAAAATCAAACGTACCCAAAGATTTCTCTAAAAATCTGGAGGTTTTCATTTTTCACTTACAGCTTTCAAAATTTGAAAAGACCCCTCAAACTAGACATTTTCTAAAAGCACATGACCTGTAGAATAAAAAAAGTGCTACTGTTTTTTTGGGCCCATCAATAATTGCGCAAATGCTAAAATCATTAATAGTGCACATAAACAAAACGTAACTTACAAAATTCCTGCTAAATTAGTACAAAAGCATCATTCACATGTGGCATACTAAAGTGTATGCCCATGGAGGGCCATGTTTACCCACAGGTGTTCTGTGCATCCCCGTACAGGCAGTCCCATTTATGGTAATTGGGATGCAATGGCTGCACAGGCATAGCTGCTGTTCCCAATCTGACATCCATGTGGGTGTGGGTACATGACCCCGAATGCAAACAGTGTGAACTCAGAGACATGCATGCGGACCTACATAGATGTAAAATTGGGAGCAACCACTCTGTTCATGCAGTTGCTACATCCCAAATTACATCAATGGGACTGCTTGCACAGAGATGCACAGAAAACCTGTGCATCCCTGTAAAGGTACGTTGTGTATGCCCTGTGTGAACAAGGCCTTAGGCCCCTTTAACATAAGCACACCGATCAGGTTTGCCTGTCCGTTTTTCAGGAGGGCCCAAATGGACCACCCATTGTTCTCACCGGAGAGACTGATGTAAATTGACATGTGTCTGTTTACACCAGCCTGCATCCGATCCAGTCCACTAAAAACAGGCAGATGGGGACTCCATTTGCCATCCATCTAGCAGATCGGATCAGATGGCATCCAATGGAAATGGACAGGCGCCCCGTTTCCATCCAACTATCCCATAGAGAATAGCAAGCTGTGTCTGTGTCCACTCTGCATCAGCGGAGTGGACACGGACCTGTCATCCGCCCGCTCAGCGGGGATTAGCAGACAGATCCCCTGCTGAGCAGGCAGATCTGCTTGACAGAGTCCACTCCATGTGAAAGGGTTCTTACCAGGAGTGGCCAGTCCATTAGGGGTGCTGGGGCGCTGCCCCCCTGCAAGGTGTCGGACTCATAGGTTTGTATGAGTTTTTTTCAAGCCACATGATTAGTGCCTGATACTCTAATTGGCTTGAAAAAGGTTGGGCTCGGGGCTCAGAGCATTGCACCCTGAACCCACCCACTTGTGACAATAGCGAATTCATATTCACTATTGTGTTGTGTGAAAAAACTCAAGCACTGAAATAATATTTGTAAATGAATAGTGATTGAAAAACAATAATTGAAAAAAAAACTAAATAATTAGGCTGCAATCATTCTAAAGTGTTCAGACACCTTAAAGTAAATAGTGATAATATAAGTAATGATGCTCTCCAATTAACTTTACAATCTGTGCATGGCTCCTCTAAATTATTGCAAATTCCAGTAGTGTTACTGGTGGTAATGAAACCAGAACTAAAATATATAGCATATGTGAATAAATACCATATGCGAATACAAATTCCAAAATCTCATATAATGAACCTGCATCTATGTGCAAATCTAAATGAATAAGTGAATGACATATGAATAATCTATATATACAAGTGATGTAGATGATAAATATAAATAAAGTCACGTGGTCTGTGATGTAACGCGTGGGAGGAGCTAGTGACCAGAACTACAGTTGCTAATCACCAGCAGTAGCAGTGGTATTGAGGAGTCATGCTCACAGCGGCTGATTGTTTTCATTGTGTGCCCTAATAACAACCAGAGATACGTGAGTGCAATAGTTTTTGAACATTTACCTTATGCCTATCCTTGATCATTGCTCAATGATGTATATTCTTTCATTTACATGAACCAACGGTATGTTGAAAGCGATATAAAGCACAAGCAACTTTCAAGAATGACCTAAGATACAAAACGGACTTGTACCATTATTTGTAATTGGTCATTACTGACTGTGTCTTTGGGGCATAGCTATTTGGATGCAGTGTATCATACAAGCCCTACTTGAATTTGAGGCTTTGTATTTTTGCTTTTCCATGACAGCTTATGAGTTTGGCTAGTGATTTTTATTATTAGTTATATTTATCATCTACATCACTTGTATATATAGATTATTCATATGTCATTCACTTATTCGTTTAGATTTGCACATAGATGCAGGTTCATTATATGAGATTTTGAAATCTGTATTCACATATGGTATTTATTCACATATGTTATATATTTTAGTTCTGGTTTCATTACCACCAGTAACACTATTGGAATTTGCAATAATTTGCAAAAATTTAGAGGAGCCGTGCACAGATTGTAAAGTTAATTGGAGGGCATCATTACTTATATTATCCTATTCACTATTGTGTTCCGGCTTCTCCTCCTGGCCAATCAGGACTGATCGGGTTGGCCGGGAGTAGAAGCTTTGCAATAAGAAGAAGATGAGGCAACAAAGTCAGTTACTTTTTTAGACCAAGCGGGGACGGAGCAACAAACTACATTAGCCCCGCCCCCACCATAAACACCAAAATGGGATCTCAAAAACAGAAACAAACAAAACCATCGAACAAACGAACATACACGAGAAGTCAGAAAAGGCACTAACTCCCACACTCCCACAGCAGATGTCACAGGGCCCTAATGACCTAAAGGTGGTTAATCTTTCCAACCACCCTTTTGAGCCCCGATCATATCAGTCTACTTACAAAGGGAATGTCTTTTTCCCCGACGACGGCAATGGATGAGTTCACGGTGTACAAGGATATAACACTTTTCCTAAGGAAAGTTTTCCTACGTTCCCTATATGAGGGGAAAGATGAGACATTAAATGCCATCACTGTCTTAGATTTGGACAATCAAAAAGCTTTGGACATCTTTAACTCACTATTAGAGGAAAATCTAACACCTAGTGAAGACCCAAGTACACCAATAAGACGATCTGCGAACCTGAAAATTAAATCACAAAAAATGCCCCCTTTGTCCAAGAATAAATGGCTAAATCTTTTCTTGGAAATGGTCCAATCAGATCTTGAGAAGGTAAAATGGCATAAAAAAGGTACAGACAATCTAACAACCGGTGAGCGACAGGCCCTTAACGATCTTAAAAAGAGGAGAGATATAGTAATAAAAACAGTGACAAAGGTGGGAACGTAGTCGTACTGGATGAACAACATTATGAAGGAATGGCAAGGAAACTTTTGGCCGATGAGACCACCTACTGTAAACTCGACCATAATCCCTTCCCAAAGGTGATTCAGGAATTGAATCAAAAACTCACTTTTGCCAGGGACGAGGGACTGCTGACCATTCGAGAATATCAATATCTTTCTATTCGAGAGTTCAATATACCCACATTTTACGTGATTCCTAAATTACATAAAAGCTTACAGGACCCACCGGGAAGACCGATTGTCTCAGCCTGTCAGGGCCCTTTCGAAAGAATCAATGGGTATTTGGACTCTCTTTTGAAGGATATGGTCAGTAGTCAAAGATCCTTTGTACAGAATACTCATCATGTTCTGGCAAAACTTTCAGAGTTAAAGGATTTGAACCAACTGGGTGAAATCTGGTTAGTAGGTATCGATGTGGAGTCATCGTACACATCGATACCCCACTCATGCGGCATTAAAGCCGTAGAGACCTTTTTGAATCATTTTTACCCCGAGTCAGAACCGCAAAATGAATTTCTTGTAGACCTGTTGGCATTCATGCTGATGAATAATTATTTCCAATCTTTAACTATTTTCTACCAACAGATCCGGGGTACCTCAATGGGGGCAGCGTGGGCTCCATCTTACGCATGCCTCCATTTAAGTTTTTGGGAGGAGGAGGTGGTCTTTCCGTTGTCGATGTACCGTGACTACATCCACGTGTGGTTGCGGTACATCGACAACATGTTCATGATCTGGCGTGGCACTCAGATCGACTTGCTGCAGTTCATTCGCGAACTTAATGTAAATCAGCTTAACATCCACTTAACATACACCTTCAGTCAGATAAAAATATCTTTTTTGGATTTGCAAATTTCCTTGGAAGGGGGGCAACTAAATACCTCCACTTTCCGTAAGGATACCGCGGCAAATACTTTTCTGAGTGCCACCAGTCACCATCCTTATTGGATCAAAAAGGCATACCGGTAGGTCAATTCCTACGGTTAAAAAGAAATTGTTCGAAAATAAGTGATTACAGATGTGAGTGTCATGACCTCTACGCCCGGTTCAGGGAGCGAGGTTATTCGCATCGACAAATTAAAAGAGCTAAGAAGAGAGCAGCAATTCGGGACCGCCAAAGTTTGTTATCAATTGAGCCATCTGGTACCCAAACAGTATCTAATCTTGACACAAAAGATTCAATACGAATAATCACCTCTTTTGGATCTCAATGGAATACAATTCGCTCAATTTTAGAAAAACACTGGGGTATCCTGACAAATTTACCGGGTCTGGATAAAATTGTAAGTACGTCCCCCAAGTTAGTGGCCCGACGTGCCAAAAACTTGTGCGACTTGTTGATCCAATCAGAATTTACTCGTAATCAGGATAGTACATGGCTGTCCAATTATACACGGACTTTGGGAATGTTTCCGTGTAATAGGTGTCAGATATGCCCTTATGTACATAGGACTTCAATCTTTAAGGATGCATACGATAAGGAAACATACGAAATTCATGATTTAATCAATTGTTCAACCTCACACCTTATTTACATGATAAGCAGGGCAATAACTTCTCCGCAGGATGTGGAAATCTTGCAAAAAGACCTGAACAAATTAATGGGGTGGGCGACTACATGGCAAATGAGGTTCAATGTAGAAAAATGTAAAATAATGCATTTGGGTGGCAAAAATGTGAATGCAATCTATACACTGGGGAGAGAACCTCTGGGGGAATCTAGGATGGAAAAGGACCTGGGGGTCCTAGTAGATGATAGGCTCAGCAATGGCATGCAATGCCAAGCTGCTGCTAATAAAGAAAACAGAATATTGGCATGCATTAAAAGGGGGATCAACTCCAGAGATAAAACGATAATTCTCCCGCTCTACAAGACTCTGGTCCGGCCGCACCTGGAGTATGCTGTCCAGTTCTGGGCACCAGTCCTCAGGAGGGATGTACTGGAAATGGAGCGAGTACAAAGAAGGGCAACAAAGCTAATAAAGGGTTTGGAGGATCTTAGTTATGAGGAAAGGTTGCGAGCTCTGAACTTATTCTCTCTGGAGAAGAGACGCTTGAGAGGGGATATGATTTCAATTTACAAATACTGTACTGGTGACCCCACAATAGGGATAAAACTTTTTCGCAGAAGAGAGTTTAATAAGACTCGTGGCCACTCATTACAATTAGAAGAAAAGAGGTTTAACCCTAAACTACGTAGAGGGTTCTTTACTGTAAGAGCGGCAAGGATGTGGAATTCCCTTCCACAGGCGGTGGTCTCAGCGGGGAGCATTGATAGCTTCAAGAAACTATTAGATAATCACCTGAATGACCGCAACATACAGGGATATGTAATGAAAAACTGACACATAATCACACACATAGGTTGGACTTGATGGACTTGTGTCTTTTTTCAACCTCACCTACTATGTAACTATGTAACTATGTAATATGCCCATGTCCTAAAGACAGTTAAAGGTTCGCATCGGTGAACACTTGCGAGAAATAAATGATAAAACCAAAATCCCTGAAAAACCCCTAGCAAAACGCTTTGCCCAATACCATTCAGGCTCTTCCCGAGGTATGAAGGTAAAAGGCATTTACGCTCTGAAGCTGCCTCCCAGACGTGGCGACTTTGACCGCATACTCCAGCAGAAAGAGAAATGGTGGGTATACCGTCTAAAGTCCCTCAGACCTGTCGGCCTGAACACAGAATTAAATTTACAACCCTTTTTACCCACCATAGTGCATTTGTGTGCGTTGGCATACCATCAATGAATATTCACGCACACATGCACTCCCTTAGCCTTAAGCATTATCAGTCAAAATACCCTAACCTTACCCCTCATGACCCCCTCTATATACCTTCTGGTTTGAGGATTTTGATGCTTACAGTAATTTTCTCTGACATAGAAGTTTAAATTTACACTAGAGTCAGTGTGTGTGGGTATGTTAAAGTCTCAGTTTCTCCCTCTTGTCTCCATCCCTTCCCCCCCACTCCATTTTCCTTGATAATTATAATGGTAATTTTAGGTTATTACCCACGAACCTTAAGGAGCCAAAATTTTTTATGTAATGGACAATGTACTATTCAACTTTCAAAAAAACATTTTAAAGGAAATGAATTCCCTGTTTGTGACTGAACAACTAATTAAAAACATCCTTTGGATAACTGCTACCATTAGAATTTAAACACACCAGGGCGGTGTCAGAACGCAATTACAATGAAATAAAAGAGCACCGTCACCAGCCCATGTATCATCCGAGATGAAGCTACGCTATTGGTTCTAGCGAAACGCGTCAACGTCATCAACGCGGACCCCTCACGGACGTTCAAGCATGGACGGAGGGGTGACAGTAATGAGCGGCGAGCAATAGCAAGCGTGAAGTGAACACAATCTGGCAGGACTGGATGTCCATGGTCTGTCCATTGTTTAAACAGCTTGAATACTTTCACCTACAGCTTATATTTCCAAACGACCGCTGTGTCTGGATAATTGCTTAGCCGGGACATCTGCTTTGAGTGCATACCACCACAGTAACAGGTCAGAACGGCGGTGAAGTCATGGGATTTTGAAACTCGCCATCCCTGCAGCCAAAGATGTTATATACTTAATCGACCTCTGCACCGAGTGGATAAATCCATCAGCCAAGCCAGGCGTTTCTGCGGCAAGCGAAGCACCACATGTGAAAGGGGTAATAGATCTAATTCAAACCAGGAGATCACCCTCGCTTGACTGAAAACAACAAACGGTAACATTTATAGCAACAGTATATACATATATCTGCTGTGACATTGTCCCTTGCTGATTATCTCGTATCTGTATACGATCTATTTTGCTAATAATCTGCATACCGTCAGCAAAGTTTATTCAGTCACCAATTCACCCAGCAAAAGGACTGATCACCATCCATTGGACACCCACCATACCTATCCTACCAGCCAATTAAAATACTTCACCCATACCACAGCGATTGCATCAAGATATACACCAGCAGCTCATGCCAATTTACACTAGATTCTTTCACTCACTTCTTCCATTTCTCCCACACACCCCCAATGAACTTTCCTGGCAGTCATACAGTTAATACCCCCTTTTGGCTAACGGCGGGATCCATACCCCTCTATTTAATTATATTTATAGCTAACTGACAGCCAGTAAAATTCATAAACGTCCGGACTGTGTCTAGCGTTGTTTGTTTTTTTTTTTGTGTTTTGTATTTGTAAATGTTATATGTGTGGCCAAGTTATCTAATGATCAGTTTAGCCTATGGCTTTATATGATTTAGCTAGCAATTTTATTGATGCTTTTAGTCGGTAATTCTTCCAGTAATGAGATGTGTTCAATCTATTGAATAAATAATAAAATTTATACTTTTTTTGATTAAACCATCAGATTTTTGATATGATTTAAATATGTTGCATAAGTAACCCCTTACCCGGTAGTCTAGTACCGGGATTCTGTTTTGTTTTATGTATCATACAAGCCCTACTTGAATTTGAGGCTTTGCATTTTTGCTTTTCCAGATGTAATGACAGCTTATGAGTTTGGCTAGTGATTTTTATTATTAGTTATATTTATCATCTACATCACTTGTATATATAGATTATCCATATGTCATTCACTTATTCGTTTAGATTTGCACATAGATGCAGGTTCATTATATGAGATTTTGAAATCTGTATTCACATATGGTATTTATTCACATATGTTATATATTTTAGTTCTGGTTTCATTACCACCAGTAACACTATTGGAATTTGCAATAATTTAGAGGAGCCGTGCACAGATTGTAAAGTTAATTGGAGCGCATCATTACTTATATTATCCTATTCACTATTATCTTCCAGCTTCTCCTCCTGGCCAATAAGGACTGATTGGGTTGGCTGGGAGTAGAAGCTTTGCAATGATTTGCAATAATTTAGAGGAGCCGCGCACAGATTGTAAAGTTAATTGGAGCGCATCATTACTTATATTATCCTATTCACTATTGTCTTCCGGCTTCTCCTCCTGGCCAATCAGGACTGATCGGGTTGGCCGGGAGTAGAAGCTGAGGTATCCATAGAGGGGTGAGTGCAGGGGGGGTCACTGTGGAGGGGTGAGTGTGGGTGGACCTGGGGGATCTTACTATGGTTTTGTTTTTGTTTTTTTTATTTTTATTTTTACTTTTTACAGTCATTTTTTTTTAAAGATTTTTTTTGGAGGGGGGTCTTTGGTGAGATATCAGAGGTCTAAACAGAACCCCATATCTCTTTTTTGTGACAGAGAAAGGGATTAAGCTTTTATATCTCTGCAGCACTTGCACTTGAATGAATGAGGAATCTGTATAGAGATTCCATTAATTCATAAAATTACAGTCTGATACATTGTAACACTCACGGTTACAATATATCATGTGTCAGTGGGCATGTAGCAGCAGTCATTAGTGATTGCTGCATGTGCCTCTCTACTACGGGGGGGGCTTAGTAAACATATGTTTACTAAGCCCCCCAAGCCCCTACTTCACCCAGACCCGCACCGCTCTCCCGCGCTCCCCCCAGCCTGACAGATGAGAGCTGTCGCTCTTGGAGCCGCCATGGATCGGGAGTGCAGGGGCAGTTGGGGGGGTGATCTGACCATCTGACCAGCAGGGGGGAATACATCTGGATCCCCCAAGCCCTATGCATCACCTGAAGCTGGCGGGAGTGGAAGAGGCTGGTGGCTGTGGGTAGCAGGTTTGCATGGGGTGGGTCGGATCAGGTGGAGGGGGGTAATCAGTGCTGTAGGGAAGAAGGGGGTGAAGGGGATAGGAGAGGAGAGCAGTTTTAGATGGAAGGATGCGGTGAGGGTGGAGAAGCAGGGGACAGGGAAGCGGCAGCATGGGTGTCATATTGTGGGTTAGGGGTTAATAATTCTGATCAGCGGGTTGTAATCTGCTGATCAGAGTTATAGAATTGTTCAGCAGAGTCTGCTGAACAATTCTGATATAAGCTTATGGTCATTGAAGTGACCATAGGCTTATAGGAGAGGGAGAAATGAGGTGGCGTATCCATCTGCAGGCACTTCTGTAGGTCCGTACGGCGTACAGACTTGGCATTGAAAGGGTTAAGAGGGATTCCATTAAACTAAGAAAAAAAAACCTCACGAGTTTTATCAAAATCTATAAAAGGTCCTTATCTGTGCATGCAGCCTGGTTGGCCTGGAAAGGGAGGGATTGGCAAGCATGGGCCCTCCTCCTGAACCATACTAGGCCACATGACCTCCTACTTGAATATGTATGGGGTACATGGTATTCTTTGTAGCTTATTCACTAAAAAAAGTTGGATAATAAACAAAAAAAAAGTCGCCTAAAAAAAGTATTTTATTAAAAAAAAAATACCATGTCCTCTGTTGTAAATCCAACATCAATCATGTTGACCAGCAATGTACTTGCATTGTCCAGCAATATAACTCCTTTGTGACTCAAGAAGAACTGTATCCCAATGACCTGTCTACATGAATATGATGACCAGCACGATGATGAGTGGAATGTAAACAGCAGCAAAAAAGAAACAAATTGATTTCATTGACCAAATATGGTCATGTCCATATTTGATTATTGAGTGCTCCAGTGATCTCTCAGCTGCTTTGTTTACAAATATACGCAGGCTGAGGATCAGAAATATAATTTAGCATCAACAGTTTTTTATGTCACTTTTGCTACAGTACACCCAACAGGTATGCTACTTCACAGGCAGGTTACAGAATCCCTCATAAGATATATACTGTTGCTGCTGTGATTCCACTCTACATGTTTCAGTTCTGTGCATGACAACTTTTCTGCTCACAGTATTCTTCTCTTCCTCTTCAGCAGTACATATTTATTCTAACTGCTTCAAAAACTCCAATCTTTGAGCATCTTCACACAGTTCTTCAGTTAGATCTACCAGGTTTCACTTTCCCTATCAGTGCAAAGACTGTAACTAAACAGTAGTGGTAATGGGCAACATGAGAGTGCTTGCATAGCATCCTGTCCCAAGTTCATGGTAGTGTGAGCTATTTTATTTGCCATGCTCTCCCACTTGCAAATTCAGAAAATAAAGAAGCTTACCAATTAGAAACTTGATATGCTTGTTTTGTTAACTGCCTCTGCAGGTGTTTTCCCCACATTGTAACAACCTACAGCCTAAACTACCTCCTGTAAGTAAAAAAGAAAAACAGGATATTATTGCCTGATGCAGGGCATTACCACAAGTCAGTGACCTAGAGAATACTGAAGTCAGAGGGTTACCTTGAAAAATAGTATTTTCAGAAGGAGTGAAGAAAAACCATCCCACATTATTATTACAGGTTTCCTATAAGGCACAAGGTTTAAATGTAGCTATATTATATGAGTGCAAGAGGGTCAGTATTCGAGTTTACAATCTCAACCATTATTTACCATTCCACCTTAAACTTAAACGCTATTTTGACCATAAACACCATTGACCCATAGTGCTCTCGGTCTTCAATCACTTAAGGATTTTAACTTTAAGGTTGGGTTCACACATATGTGAATTGGATACGTTTTCTAGGCAGTATGGTGCGAATTGCAGGCACATAATCTTTAATGGGAACACATCTGATTCACAGATATGTTTTGTTGTGAACAGGAATTCTCTCCCCCTCCTCCTACACCTCCCCCCTCTCCCTGGTCAGCTGATTTGCAACTACAACAGAGAGGAACCACTAAATGAATCATTTTTATCTTTGCAGGGAAACCAAAGCTGCAATTCATACCAGACTAGTGTGAACCCAGCCTTAAGACCTACTTTGTCATATTTACTCACTGCTGATGGAGGGCAATATTACCAATTAACTATTTGTTTGCACAGTCAATAACGTACCTTGACCACTAGATGGCAATCTAAGACTAGGGATCCCTATATTAGATTTTTAGGAATAAAAGGTGGATTTATTTTATTGACTCCTATAGTGGATAAAAAATGTTTTATACCTAGATTGATTTAAATGTTATTTCATTTAGCGGGTATATAGATATATTCCTCTGAGGGGTTGGTGGCATTATTCATAATTATCAATTTTGGTACAAAATCATGTGAAACATGAACCCTTAGTTAAAGGGATGCAATTTTTTTATCCAGCGATCCATGTTAAGATATTAATTATACCCAATTATACACATTTTATATTATTCCCATCTTACTCCTGAGAATGTGTAGATTATGAAACACATAATTTATATTATGATGATTAAAGGGAAAACAAATACTTAGTAACTCTATCATAATCATGACTGAATTTCTTTGGACATCATGCTGTCTTTTATATATCCATAAATTGAACAGGGATTTACCTTTTTGTAATCTTTTGAAAAGTGTCCCGGAAGTATCAACTGTTTTGTCTTATAGAATATTGCATTAAACATCATTCACTTCCCATGGACTCTTCTCTGCATTAATTTATTTTGCTGCACAATTCTAGAATATTTACTCAATAAAAATTTATTGTGTAACCTTCTAATTTTGTGGCCGGTTTTGTTTACAAGTGAAACAATGCACCAAAATGAAAGTCTTGTCTTCTTCAGATGGGTAAATGAACACTTGTTGGTTTCTGAAGGCCTTGTAAACATGGAAGAGTAATTTTAATGAAGAGTGTGTTTTTCTTTATTATAAAACTGGTTAGTTTGTTAATGTCTTGCAAACAAAGGACAGTTTCAGTTTGATTTTGAAATGAGTTTCTTTCTTGGTCCAGGTGTTATGTGAACAAAAGAGTATCCCATTGTTCATAGACTAAAAAAGGAAAAGAAAGGCGCCTCTAAGTGCGGTATGCAAAATGTAATAAAGTGCACAAAGGGTTAAAAAGCACTTACAAGATTGTTGAGGGTTAAAAGACATGATAAAATCAGGAGTCCTCATCTGTGGCATGTGTCCTTCCTCAGCATGGTGGTAGAGAGCAGTGTAGAGCTGTCCAGCAGCTGTAAAGCGTTCTCATGCGTGTTGGAAAGAGGAGGCAGCAGGGAAGCCTGTATTCACTGCTGGACACACAAAGCTGATGGTGTCAGTGTAGAGAAGGGGGCGGTAAAGCGTTTCGGAGCATGTGCGGCTCCTTCGTCAGACCGCGATGAGTTGCTTCTCCTCTAACCAAAGTGCTGCCAGAAGTGCCACCTCATCACTATCATCCTTCTGACCAGCTACCCACCTCCACCAGAGGGCCCTTATCTCCTCTCCATTGTTCATAGACTGAATGTGGCCTTGCAAAAATTTTCTGTGTATGCAAACCTGTGGGTAAAACATACTGCAGCCCTGAGATAGAAATACCTTCAAGTGACACATTGGTTTTTGGCCTATTTTAAGTTTTTAACCTACCAGGTTTCATAGCTGAAAATCAAAGAAATCATATATCATAATTGTAATTCATATTACAATTACATTTTTTGTCTATATATTCCATAGAAAATAATGACATATTAGCAAACCAGTATCATCAAAGAAAGCATTGTTTTTCCCCAAAGACACATTGTATGTATTACTTTGTTATCTTACTGTAAGTAATGACAAATATGTGGGCCATATAGGGTTTTAGAGCCAAAGTGCTTAAGGATCCCAGCAATGTTCTATTTCTTAATATTTACAGTATAACAGAAGAAGTAAAAATACATTTTCAAACTAAAAACATAACATTCAGCATCCTCATTGCATTCATTAGAGGTTAGTCAACAAATTTGTTTTAGGGCTGAAAAAATGTTAATTATTAATATTCAGACCTCTTATTTACAGATACATACAGCATACTTGTCTTAAACACCATGTTTTAGAATCATTGTGGAACTGATAACTATTTGGAACACAAAATTGCAAACTGAGAGATATAAATTCATTGTTCAGTAATTATGACAGAATCTCACTAGAAGCTGTTTATTCTACTGCTTAAACTGTTTGTTAAATATGACAGTCATGGAAATTATCAACCAAACATTGTTTACTAGGCACCAATCATTAACACTGAGACATATTGTAATATATTAAAAATTATTAATTGAAACCTATAATTATGTGTATAGTTACAATTAGGACACTGATAATGTATACCTATACCTATATTCTGTACTTGTTAAGAAAACCAGAATGTAATATTGCTTTTTTCTTAGGAGTTTATTTTAAGCCTTTAAGGAACACATATTTTAGAAATCAGTTTGTTGTATTTGTTAGTATGTCTGGCTCAGGTGCATTTTCTATTTTGTTCTGCAATTTTTCATTAGGAATGTCAGAAATAGGGGAATATTGACAGCATGATGATATATGGTTAAGAATATAAACAGCTAGCATGGACTATCCCTGATTTACTCCAACCCCAATTCCACAAATAAAGCACTTCCAGTAATAAAAAGGTAAATCTTTTTTTGTGAAGGGACACAAGACAGGAAGACTTTACTGGCAAAAGATCTTTCTACTTACATTATTATTCAATATTTACATGCACATGCATGTACTCTATGTACTCTAATAACATTCATGTTTGTGTATATTACAGAGATCTCTTAGCTAAAGAGGAAATCTTTACTTACTGACCACACACCCTACCCCATTTATAGCCTTTTGTACCCAGAAGTTTTTTTTTTCCATTTTGCAGCCCAAAAAATTCAGATTGCTGCTTACCTTTTTTTTATTCTTTTTGAAAATTAAAAAAAATGGGGTTTTTCTCTGGTATGCTGGGGAGATAATATTTACCATAATTAACTATATTAAAAAATAATACAAATTAAATAACATTTAAGATGGAAGGCTGGCTTGGGGAAGACCCAACCCTATGAACCTCTTTAACCTCAGAGATCCTGCAGTACACCTAGACCACCAGGTTTTTTTATTTCCATGATGTTCAATTGGTCTAGCACTGTTTTTAAAACAGAAAAAAGAAAATTAGAAGCACCTTAAGACCCTGACAACCACATTATTCACACTTTCAACATTATCTATGCTAGTGTAAAATGCTGGCTATTTTTTTGGTTGTTATGTTAGTATATCATCAGAGAATACTCCATGCATGCTGGCTAGTGTAGATAGTTGAATCTATTGATGTGCTCTCATTAAAAACCTCAGGCTGGCATGTATGGCTAACCTAAATTCAGGTCAAATACAAGGACAGGACTTCTGGCTGGAGACACTAGTGGGGATTGGGCCTCCTCCAAACTGGCCGTCATGTCACTGCTGGTCTAAGGGGATGTTATGAAAAAAGAAAAAAAAAGGAAAAAAACAAAACAAGTATGTTGGTAAAACTGTAGGGGTCATAACACAATTGCCATTGGTAAAGCAATTCCCTCTTTGTGCCTCAGTAATTTTCTATGTATTTATTTAAAGTGGTTGTAAACCTCAGGCACAAAATATTATCACAAGATGGTTAATAGAGCACTCCATGTCAGCACATCCTACACGCCCTCCACGTGACATCCCGTCCAGCCCGGCACCATCTTGCATTCCATGCTGGTTATGGCGGCGTTGGCCACTTCCTGCTCCAATTCAGGCTACACAGGCAACGCAGCTTGCACTCGAGACAATCCGGAGAAGTGTTGGGACGGACATTTTTACACAATATACTTTTTCTATCAACCATCTTGTGAGTTGCCAATTGTCTCGTGCTTTTAAATAAATCATTGATTTTAATGTTGCTCTTAGTCTGGTGCCCCTCTGTCCTTGCTTTTATCCACAGAGTTCACAGCTTCACTCTAAGGGTGCTACCATCAAGTGATTTTTTATAAACCTTTATGTACTTCTTCCATGGACTGAAATAACATTTGTTATGCCTTTAAAAGATATGTTTTATATCCCCTATCCTTTTGAACCCTTACTTGTCTGATTCTATTAATATTATTATGGTGTATGTGCTTGTACATATTCCTCTAGCGCCACTGTACATCCTCTATTTCTTGTACAAAATATTATCAAAGCATATCCCTTTATAGTGTGTACTTGTCTCAAAGTGTCACTTTTGTCTGCTGCTTCATTCCTCTGCTATCAGCATGAGTCACTTGACATTTTTTCCTGACACCAAGAGAAAAATGGTGACAGTGGAAGGAGCTCCATTTGATTGACAGCCTCAGCTCTGTTCCTGTGTGCTCTTAAACCCCTTCCTCACTGAGTTCTGCAGAATGTAACTTCAGCTCTCCGCCCCCTTTTCTCTGAACACTCAGACAAGCTTTATAGATTCTGAACTTTGAATGGATGAAAAGAAGAGAAGACTGCAGATAAACAGGTACAACTCATGTAGGAGGATTTGTTTAATCTCTGTGTATCATCTGAGGATAGTGCCCTTACTGGTTATAGGTAAGGATTTACAACCACTTTAAGAAGTATAACATGGTTAATTTTACAGTTTTTCTCAGCTAAGTAAATTATCTAAAGCTAAGATAATAGCTAATATAAACAATATTCAATATAGGATGTCCGTAGATATGTTATTGAGTGTGTTATCGCTGACAAGCTTTTTGCATAAGGGAAATGTAAAAAAAATGTAAGGTGTCTGAAGGCCCATATTTAAAATATTTACATTAATTTGGGCAACAATATTGAAAGATACTCAAACCCTATCTGCTCTATATGCTATCTGGGTCACCATTCTAGAGCTTTTCCATCACTTTAGGCCCTGTGTATCACACTGTTATAAACAGATGATCTGTTTCATCTTTACCCTACTTTGCTTCTTTTTTTCTTCAGTCTGTTTTTCTATTTCATATTGACCCTAACTTTCTGTGTGTTTAAAAAGTATGACACAGAAAAGGTTGTCATGGGAAATCTTTGTGAGGCTAGGTTCGACCTGCTCAAATTTTGATCCAAATTTCAGTGCAATTATGTAGTGCTACTTAGATGCAACTTTGATAAGGTTTATATATTCTATGGGGCCAAAATTGCAGTGGAGTTGCACCAAAGTAGTAGAGGAACCTTTTCCAAAATTGATGTGTTCTAAGTAGCATTATTGTGAAAGGACTTCATTGAAAACAATGTGATTTCACAAGGCCGTCGAGGCCCAGATGGTACCAGACTCATGATTGACTTAATTAATTACATTGAATGCAGTCAAATCCCTTCTCTGCTTCTCAGACTAGATGCAGTTCATTGGGAGTACATCTCAGAAACCCTAAAATAGTTTGGCTTCAGTGGCTTTATACATAAAGCTATAATGTCCCTCCATGCAATACCTTGGGCTAGAGTGTTTGCTTCAGGTAACTTTCTCCAAAAGCTTTAAATTTATTGAATGGTACAAGACAAGGATGCTCTCTCCTGTAATATTTTCCTTAGCAATTGAACCACTGGCAGAAATCATCAGGAATAGTCCTAATATTAACGGTTACAGGATCGGACAAATTAAACACAAATTGGGAATGTTTGCTGATGGCAAATTTTTCAAACCCAGAAAATTCTCTACCAGAGGTTCATCAAGCATTTAAGATTTTGGGAGAATTTCTTACTATAAAATTAATAGCACCAAATTTTTTGCCTTACCAATGAACATCCCTTCAAAAAAGTTTGACATCCTACGCCACATTAATAAATTTAACTAGAATGAACCTTCTATTTCATACCTTGGAGTCTAACTTTGTTACCCAACCTCCAACCTCCAGGTTGCGTGCTCGGATAAGGGTCTGGTATGGATTTTTGGGGGGACCCCACGCCGTTTTTTTTTTTTGGCGGCGCGGGGTTCCCCTTAAAATCCATACCAGACCTGAAGGGTCTGGTATGGAATTTAGGGGGAACCCCACGTCATTTTTTTTTTTTAATTTTGGCCGGGGTTCCCCTTAATATCCATACCAGACCTGAAGGGACTGGTATGGAATTTAGGGGGACTCCCACGTCATTTTTTTTTTTTTAATTTTGGTTCGGGGTTCCCCTGTGGGGAATTCCCATGCCATTTTTATCAATGAACTTCTATGTGTATTGTCGGCAATGCAATAGCCGCGAGTAGTTTTAAATGGGTTTTTTCCTTCGAAATGTCATTTTGCTGTCAGACTGTTCTAAAGATGGGAAACATGCGCCCCTTTACAGGCATACTATAGACACCCCCCAGCTACGAAATTTAAAGGGATGTTACACTTTTATTGTTTGACTTTAAGCATTATTAAAATCACTGCTCCTGAAAAAACGGCCATTTTTAAAACTTTTTTTTGCATTGATCCATGTCCCCTTTTTATGACAATAACTTGCATATAAGCCTTTAAAATCAGCATTTTTGATTATTCATGTTCATGTCCCATAGACTTTAACGGTGTTTGCCTGTTCGAACGAACTTTTTTCCTGTTCGCATGTTCTGGTGTGAACTGAACAGGGGGGTGTTCGGCTCATCTCTACTCCCTAGTAAATCCCTGGTGATCAAAGGTTTTAACTTTTATAGTACTTTACCTGATGACCAAAAAAATGAAATAATACATAAAATTAATAAGACTTTGAGATTAAAGCATTTCAACCCTGAAAACGAAGTTTTAATTCCTAAAGAAGAATGGAATTTCCTTTTCTCTAACAAAGAGCACAAGGCCAAAAGAATATCTTTTTTTTATCATTTTTTGTGTTAATTTCATAGATATGAAAAGCAATAATATGCTCAAAAGGGAAAAAGAACTATCCCAAACTTTCTCCTGTAAGGCCTGGCAAACGCCCATTAAAATAAGTTGCTCTGCAACCTCCTGCACCGAGCACTGGGAAAATTCTTTAAAAATTTTGAACAGATGGTATTTGACACCATATAGACTCTTCAAAATTTTTCCTTTCTCCTCCCCTATCTGTTGGAGATGCCATGACCAAGCAGGCACACTATATCATACACTTTGGTACTGTAAATCTCTCTCCAGATTTTGGAATGAGTTTTCATTTATTGCATCTCTTACAGGTAATCTACTACCTCTCACTTCTGCAATGGCATTATTGGGAATAAACCTTGACATAAATCCAATTAGATATAGGGTTATCGTTGCTAATATCCTTATAGCAGCAAGGCTCACCATAGCTAAACTATAGAAATCCGGAGATGCACCCAACCTCTCTGAGATCATCCTGAGGTTGAACTTGCATGTCCATTATGAGCTGATGCTAGCCAATAAGACCCTTACCACTTCAAATGATAGAAAGATATGGCAAGCATGGATGGAACACCCCAGAGCTTCTAAATACCTTAAAGAATTTAACAAGCGTTGAGTAAATTTTATTTGAATGTTGTTTTATGAAAAGTAGCTTCCCCTACCTTAAATTAGAGTTCCAGCCACAAGCATTTAAAAAAAAAAAAATCAGCAGCTACAAACACTGCTGACTTTTAATAAGGACACTTACCCATCCAGGGGGCTTTTGATGTCAGCCCCCCAGAGGCCAATCCATCCATCGGATCGGGTGCAGGTGCCGCCATTGTAATTAAGGGAAGCCGGCAGTGGAGCCTTGCCGCTTCACTGCCTGTTTCCTACTGCGCGTGCGCAAGTCATGTGTGGCGCTTTGTTAATGGCCAGCTTGTCTTCTGGGACACACACAGGTCCCAAAAGACAGCGGGGGGCTTGCCGCACAAAAGGACATGACGTCCTGTGCCACGGCCCGGCTGGAACGGAAGTACAGTTAGTACTTCAAAAAAAGGTACTAAAGAAAAAAAAAGTAAAAATATCCAAAAACGAGGGGTGGAGGGGTAGTCTTTAATTTAAGACCACCTTTCAAAAGTGGGTGGAACTCCACTTTAAGGTTTTCCCACCCCTTTTTTTTAAGGAAAGGAACAATTCCTATTGACAGTTTGATCTCATTGGGGTAAATAGGGCTTTATTGCTTCTATCGGTAAGTAATTATTCCAGCGTAATCCTGAAATTATTGTAATGTTGTTATAATATAAATTAGTGCAGCGCTAAAATCCTTAAATGATAATAAATATATTGAAATTGTGAAAACAAACTAAAAACAGAAAACTAAGGTAGAAAAATTTACCAAGAATACAATGTGCTAAATTTAGTGAAAATGAAATCACCTAATGATATAGTAGTCAAATTAAAAAATATTGTAAATACATCAAATAGAAATTAATAAATACATAGGCAAAGTGACAATATTGATCCTCTAGTGTGGATCAATAGACTCCAAAATTGCAATATTTCGGATAACAAATAATGTGAATCTGTTATTCATACATGGAAATAAAATCACATATGTGATAAATATTAGAATGAGTCCCCTTGGTCTTGCAAAGAGGAAAGATTAGCCAGTGAATGATGCGACTTGGTGAGAAGAAAGGTCCCTTGTCCAATGAGACGGAACACCCAAAGTGAGTAAGTAGTCTCCTTACCAGCTAAAAAGACCAATATGTTGGTCTCACCGAGCCCTGGGAATTGGGTCTCCCAAAAACCTTAAAGATTATCCAGAGCTGCTGAATCTGTATCCCCAGAGAAAATACAGGGCATCCAGGGCTGCTGCAGTTATCGGTGTCACTCAAAACATAAAAGCAGAGAGTGCTCCCATAGTGCAATATGTAAGTAAAATTTATTGAACTAAAAAAAGACTTGCACTTACAAGAAAGCAGATGAATAAACTCAATCAAAAGGAGAGTATGTCAATGTGTCTGAACGGCGGCGTCTCCCGAGGCTTCCTTCACTCGCTGTCTGCTGCCAAACCTTCTCCTCCATTGTAATGTTGTTACTCTTCTATATTATTCTATCTAATGACAATGTAACATGTACTGTATTTTTGATATAATAATAAATAATCTAAAGTTAAAAAAAAAGAACATAATGTGATTTCCTTTGTCATACAATTCTGCGATTAGGACTAAACTAGTGCTGGGCAGAAAAACTGCCAGGGGAGCTTCCTTACCTTCTCTACTCTACACAGAACCAAAAAGTATTGTCCCTATTGACAGTTTGATCCCATTGGGGTAAATAGGGCTTTATTGCTTCTATCAGCAAGTAATTATTCCAGCATAATCCTGAAATTATTGTAATGTTGTTACTCTTATATCTACATATTTTGTTTATACATGTTCTATATTATTCTATCTAATGACAATGTAACATGTGTTATATTTTTGATATATTAATAAATAATCTAAAGTAAAAAAAAAAAGAAAATAATGTGATTTCCTTTGTCATACAATTCTGCGATTAGGAATAAACTAGTGCTGGGCAGCAGGAAAACTGCCAGGGGAGCTTCCTTCCCTTCTCTACTCTACACAGAACCAAAAAAGTATTGTCCCTAAGACCCCTTTAGAAAAATGTAACATTTCCAACATAATATATAAATTCCCTTACCTTTAGACTGAACCCGATTTTTTTTTTTACTGGGGAGGTCATCGTGGCCTTTTCTACCTCTTCTTCCTCTGATGAGTCCTTCACCCAAAGAGGATTAAAGGGAGCTGATGTTTCTAGAAAGAAATAAAACAAAGAAAACAAAGGATGACTTTCAAAGATCACAAAAAAAAAAAGAGAAACAGTAATGCCGCGTACACATGAGCGGAATGTCCAACAGAAAACGTCAGACGGAAGCTTTTCATCGTATATTCCGATCGTATGTATGCCTCATCGGACTTTTTTTTCAAAAATTCTGACGGACCCAGAAATGGAACAGGTATTAAATATTTCCGACGGAACCAATTCCTATTGTGAAAACTGCTTGTCTGTATGCTGTTCCGACAGACCAAAAACGACGCATGCTCTGAAGCAAGTATGAGACGGAAGTGCTCGGTGTGGTAAAACTAGCGTTCGTATTGGAGCTAGCACATTCCTGACGCTGCTAATTCTGTGATCTTTTACTGCAGTGTATTCTTTTCTTCTTTATAATGCTAGAAGAATTAAGTTGTTTTGCTGCTCATATTCACACAGAGTTCTCACAAACTTATTTCTTCATTATTTATCCTCATCTCATGAATAATATTTTGTTTTTTAAAAGCCCGATCTCCATAATAATGTTTACAATTATTTTTTATACTCATCTTTTATAATTTTTAATTTTCATCAAAATTTGTTTTACGATTAGTTAAAAATTATTTTCTAGTGATCTCCATATAATTAGTTTTTTTTTGTGTGTGAAGTTACCACAATGACATTATTATCTTGTATTTTTTAGTAACCTCAAGGAGGTTGGTGTCCCTTGTTAATTTGAAATTGTCTTTTAGAAATGTACCTGCCTACTCTCAAACAAACTGTCCTTTTTGAAGAAAAACACATAGGAAAGTATTTATTGAAAATAAAATATCCATTTATTCTGGGTAACAAAATAAAGAGGAAGTCAACGCTGGAGAATGTGAAGCCTTTTGGCCCCCAGGGCACACATCAAGTCTGTGGAAAAGAAAATTGGAAGCTTGAGGAGTCCATATAATAGGGAGCACAATCTGGTCCAGCAATCCCAGAGATCAGGACCAGCAGCAGATGACATATCTGTACCCAGGCTGTGGTACTACACCAGCCTGCCTCTTCTGTCAGACCAGACTGAACCCAGGCCATCACTTTCTTTTCTTCCCTCCATGCTTCCCTGCAGCCTTCCTTGGAGGCTGTGGCTCTGGTGGTGGACTTGTGGCAGGAGGAGGAGGAGGAGGAAGATGGGCTTGCTCATATATGTTGCTGTTTTCAGTCAGCTGGCCCCTCAACCCTTTCCGAAGGGCATCAAAAATAATTCTCCCATAGTGGAGGCATTGGCCCTTCTCCAATTCCAGCAACCTGGTGGCTAGATAGCAGCCATAGGCCTCTTCAGCATTGGGGGGCTCCTGAGTAAATCGCTGGCTTCCCTAATGAGGCCCAGTGCTGCCTCCTCCGTCATTGTCCCCTTCCTGGGGCTTTTGGTGGTAAGGCAGAGGGGAGGCACCTGGGATTGGGTGAGGCTCCTACTGGGCCCAGCCACCTCCTGGCTGCCACTGGGCATGGCCTCCTCTTGGCTGATGCTTTCCAAACCCTCCTCCTGGCCGAGCTCATCCTGTGTATAAAAAAGGGACATAGTTGTAGTTTTTGCTTCATCAATCACACACAATTTTCAGCTCATGACTTGCAAATTGAATGTTAATAAATAGAAAAGATTATCATTCTGACCCCAGCATTTTTCAAGCTGGTTACCAACATTTTTGGCCACTACTAGTGATATGTATACATCATTTTTTGTATAAAATCATTGATTTGTAAGCAATTCTAACATCTAGTTAACATCATTAATATTAGGATAATAAATATGTCTAAAAAAGAATATACCTGACTCCAGCTGGGCGCATCCACTTCTTCCAGGATGGAAGGCCCAGGTTGTTCTTCGTCAGCCTCTGCTGGGGTTGAGGGAACGGTGGAGGGAAGGCTGCAGGGAAGGGTAGAAAGTGATTCCCTGGCTTCAGTCTGTTTGTCCAGAAACCACAGTTTGTTGAAGTACCACAGTTTGGGTATATACACTTGCGCTGCTGATGCTCCTGATCTGAGGGATTTCTTGATTTTAATATGCTCCTTCCTATACATCTTCCTCAAGATCCCAATTTTAGTTTCCACAAACTTGATGTTTGCATTGGGGACCCGAGTCTTCACAAATTCCAGAAGTTGCTCCAGTGATGAACTCCTAGCTGGTTTATTATAATATAAGCTGTGTTTCACCTCCCACAGATTCCTCATCTCCCTGTATTTGTCTATGAAACTACCCATGAATTCTGGCACCTCAAAGGGATTCATCTTTGCCGTAAGACAATACACAAGACAAAAACACTAATGTCAGCCTAAACTCTCATTATCTTATCCCAATATAGGCCTCAATCTTAAAGCAGTATAGGCCACTGTGATGGGCCAAGTTCAAATTTTACCTTCATTTAGCAAGCTCGCCACTTTTGTTCGGTCGTCCCACACACACAGAGATCGTATGTACGACACATGCGTGTTAGCTTTATATACACTGCGCATGCATGAAACTCCGCCCACGTCACCCTCCTCTGATGTTCTTTTTTCAAGAATATTCCCTGCCCTTTCTCTCTTCGATGCACAGTAGGAGCAACATGTCGGAGACACAGGTGGTTGCTAATTTTACAACTAGCGAGGAGGAAAGCCCGGAGCCCGAAATGTCCGGATCCAGGAGAAGGAGATTTAAGGCGACTAACATGGCCTTTAAAGAAATAGTGGAGATGGTGGACATCTTGCGGAGGGAGGATTATGATAGGAAACATGGGCCGTACACTCATCCCAATTTGCGCAAGGACCAAATCATGACAACAGTTGTGAACACTCTGGAGCAGAATTTTGGGGTATGACTCTCCAAAGACCAATTAAGGAAACACTGGTCTGACCTTAAACTGAGGGAGCTGGATCAGTATCGAAGAATAAAGAAGGTGCTTCAAAAATGTAAGTACTTGTCGTGTGTTCCTATTATGATTATAGACTTCATGCTGCTCCATATGCTTTTCTTTACTGTTGTACAGTTTTAAATGGCTACTTTCATGTTCATTCGGCACAGTAATCGTTTGTAATAATAATAAATAAATACAATGTATTTAGTTGATACAGAGTTTTAACTAAATTTTGGTCATGCTAATTTATCTTATTAAAAGAAGTTTAGGACATTGTTGTCTAGATGTCTTTGAAATGTGAATGAATTGCAAACTTGATTAAGTGGAATGTAGGGAGAGGGCACTCAGCAGCTGTTTACACATCTGGACTCAGGAGCACTAGTTGGAGACACCAGAGAACATTTTTTGGGTAACCCACACAGGTGCTCCAGTGGATACTTGGGGTGCCATCTGTGAAACTTGGCCAAAAAAGGTAAGTATTCCAGCTTGGTTAAAAGGGGATTAATCATGTCTTCAACTTGGATCTCTGCCCAAACAGACAATTGTACACCACTTTAAAGAAATGTTTCATATTCCTATTTATGGACTCAAATATCTGTGTGCTAAGTATACCTTTTGTTTCATTCTCATAGGGGAGAAAAGACTCAGACACCACTCAGAGGACACCAGGGACCCTCGACATTGCCAACCAGATTGGAAAATTAGCCCAAGCCTCCCTGAGGATCTGGAGGAAGGAGAGGTGGAGGAAATGGGCAAGATGGGCACCCCAGCTTCAGGTAATCTATGTATGCCTGCATATTTCTAAATACATGTTTTTTAAACAATTTTTAGGTGATGTGCTGGTTGTGGAAGAGGAAGCGGCGGAACCTTTCACTAGGGCCAGCGCCCAAAGGCTCATCCAGGAAATAATGCAATGGACTGGGGAAATCGACAATATTAGAAATAGACTGAACATTATGTAACAGAAAATGAAGAACATGATAGATGTGTTGGGGAGAATATAAATTTTTCCATAATCACATCCTGTTTTGTATTGTACATTTTAAAAGCCAAATTTTGAAGATGCACACGGTGTGTCAACATGTGCTATCTGCCATCAGGGGATCTCAATGTATGCGTTTTGTGGGTGCAACCCCTTCCTCCTGACTCTAGTAGGTGAGAGGAAGGGGTTGCACCCCCAGAACACATCCATTGATCCCCCATGATGGGAGATAGCACATGTTGACATTACCCATTTGGACTCCCAATTTGTGTGCATCTTCAAAATTTGGCTTTTACAGGGGTGACATCACCCTATCTGATTTACGGCAATATCAAGACATTTTTGACACTATAATGTCTGATATTGCCTTAAGTTTTTATATGTTGAGCTTTGTAAGTTCCAGAGTTGTGTATGTTATGTTTTAAAACATGCCTGTTTGTAAAAAAATATTGAGAAAAAAACAAAAAAAGTTTAAATATTTTATAAATGCACATGTGAATGTGGGCAGAGTAAAAATTTTGAGAAACAACAATGTGTGGCTTCTTGGCACTACAAGTGCAATAGGAGAACTTAGGAGACAGCCAAAAAGAAAAGCAAGCAATAAAGAAATTTCAAGATTTTATCTGATCATTTTTTTATTAATAAAAATTAGACATTGCCTGGCATTGCAATGGCCCCCCTACCCGTAAAATAATTAACATATTTCTCCATAACGTCAAGGGCACTTTGGGGACCAAGCCAGTACGGCCAGTATCCAGGCCCGTCAGGGAATTCTGTGTAATAAGTCCAGCCTCAGGCCCAACTGAGGCTATATAATTCTGTGAATTTTTTCATAAAAATAATTGTGAAGTATGCAACAGCATAGGATGATATGGTTGATTTTGTAGTCCGCCATATGGATTGCTGTCAGAAACAGGCGGAACCGGCTGGCTATTATCCCAAAGGCATTCTCAATGACTCTTCTCGCTCTGGCCAGCCGGTAGTTAAAAACCCTCATCTCTGGGGTGAGGGTCCTTTGGGGGAATGTCCACAGCAGGTGCTCACCCAGACCGAAGGCTTCATCTGCAATAAAAACAAAGAGGAGTCCTTCCACGTTATCTGCATCAGGTGGCAATGCCAGGCCACCAGTCTGGAGACGCTGGTAAAACTCCGTCTGGGTGAAGACTCCTCCATCCGACATCTGGCCATTCTTTCCCAGGTCCACATAGAGGAACTCATAGTGTGCCGACACCACCGCCATTAACACTACACTATGAAACCCCTTTTAGTTATAATAGTAAGACCCTGAATGGGGTGGTGGCACAATGTGGACATGCTTCCCATTTATAGCCACTCCACAGTTGGGAAAGTCCCAACGGGCAGTAAAATGGGAGGCCACAGTTTGCCATTCCTGTGGCGTTGAAGGAAACTGTGAAATCAAACAAGAAAAAAATATAAGTACTTTTGCACATAACATTGCAAGCAAATTACACAAAAAAACATTCTTGCACAACATCAGTATAACATTTATTTTAAGGAGTATTTAAAGACAAAAATATAAGGCCCACTTATCAGATTCCTCACCCCCTCTGATGGCCCATTGATAAAATTGTAGGAGGGGAGGGTTTGAGGTGACTTTGAGAGCCAAAAAAAAAGCCTCCAGCACTCTACCTGAATTTAAGGGCACACATAACATTTGGACACATTTTAGGGGGGTTATAAATGAATTTAAGGACACACATAACATTTGGACACATTTTAGGGGGGCTGGGGGAGGGTTATAAATGAATTTAAGGACACACATAACATTTGGACACATTTTAGGGGGGGTGGGGAAGGGTTATAAATGAATTTAAGGACACACATAACATTTGAACACATTTTAGGGGGTGTTTCAGGGAAAGCGGTACAATGGAGCTGACAATATACATTGTTAAGGGACTGGGCTATAGTAGTATATGGGCCCAGGATAGCATGCTGGGGAGGTCAGTGAAAGCAAATATGCACGTAGGCCAAAAAAGGAGCATTAAAAGCTTCCAGCATGCATGAGGATAAAGGGGACATTCACAGCATATTCCAATCATGGTAATTAGGGAATGATGAAATAAATACAATACATTAGCAAACATTAAATACATATAATGTGATGTTAAAGGAGAAAACTTGAAGAAATGAAAAGTGATTTTGCGCAGTAGCCTATTGCCTGAGGACTAATCCTGTAAAAGTTGTGCACTGATGACAAGAATAAACACCGATGACAAGAATAAAATATTAAAGTGCAATAATTGCATGCGAATACTGTATCATTGAGAGGTAAATATAAAATATTAATATCTCATAAAAAGTAGTGACTGGTAAAAACTGAACACTTCAAATCACATATATCAATAAAATTGCCCAATGTGAAGTGCCAAAAAAACTTATTAATAAGTATTAAACAATAACAACAACAGTGAGAAAGTGCAAATAAAGTGTAAATAATCCAAATAGTATAAGGTGAAAATGTTATGTCCATATGGTGAGATGGACTGTTCTTAAGAGTCACAGATATGGAAGGTATAAAGATGATCCAATGGGTAACTTATTCATAATGTGATACAGTGATGTTGCCCATATGTAACTCCATGTGATTTCTCCTGGATGTGGTCTCACAGAACTCTCACCTTAAAGCTGATGAATAATTGCATCTGTGAGTTCAGGTGTATAGGTGTTATTGCTGTTGAGTGCTGTCAATGAGGCCTGTTGTGAATTTCTCCTTTAAAATAAATTCCTCCGCCAGTGTCTCCTAAAAGGCTCCAGTATCGCCACAGCGGTGGCAGGGGGAAAAAGGAGAAAAAGAAAGGCCCCCACTTGTGTAGTATGTTAAAACAATAGGGGGATATTTATTAAATGTCTGAAATGGACTCTTACATTGTAACAAACATTTAAAAGCAAATTGAAACAGTAGTGACTGTGTGGCGTTCTCAGCACCCTCTCACTTTTCCTCCTGGTGTACGTCTCGCTCCGGCCAATCCCTACGCGTTACAACACGATCACGTGTCTTCATCTGGGGAACTGGATTGGTTGTGCTGTTCCATTTTAAATAGCAAAAAAACGGAAGTATTAAAGCGGCCATCTTAGTTATGGTCAATGTTGTATTTGTATGACGGCCATTTTGCCGTAGGCCAATAGATTAAATATGTTGTCCATTTTTCTGTAGGTGAACAAGACTTCTCTTGTGCATATGTATATTTATGGATGTGGCCATCTTTTTGGTGGGGAACGTCTAGATGTACATATTTCACAAATGCCACATAAAGATTAACATAAAAATGAAACAGAATAAAATGGTAATCATAAAGATTCATAAACGGGATAATAAACGTGAAATAAGGATAAATCCTGCTATATACTGCAGGTACTAAAATGTGAAAAAGGCGGCGTAATAATATATATAAAAAAATTGTACAATTAATAATGTCATGGTAGGGATATATTCATAGTGAAAGGCTAAAGGCCTTACATATACTCTGAATCGGGCTAGCTCTGCCGTAGAGGTAGAAAGAAATCTGAGAGTGCCCTAAAAATCTATCGATATATCACATATTAAAAATATTTTATACTTTTAAAATTAAATTTAAATTTAAAATAGGAGTTAACAATAGGGAATATTCTTACAGGGACAATTGGTATAACATGAATGGAATAAAAACATCTATAATTCTTACTTATAAGAAAAGATGTAAATGTATATATCCTAAAAAATACTATAAGAGAGGACATAAAAAATAAAAAATAAGAGTACATAAAAATAGGAGTAGAGTTAACTTAAAGAGGCTATATGGTTAAATAGTGGTTAGAAATTACTCAAGAAACAGTTCAGATCGAACTCCACATTCAGGCCTCCAGGTACAAGGGTCTGCATGGTATGAATCCATTTGGATTCTTTTTGGCTAATAGTCCTGATCATGTGGCTTCCCCTCCATGCCTTTTTTTAATTTTCCTATGCCCCAAAATTGGAGATGTATGGGGTCTTTATTGTGTACCTGGGCAAAGTGTCTTGAAACATTGTGTTTGGGGAAGCCAGATTTAATATTTTGGACATGTTCCTGTATTCTTACTTTGAGTGCCCTTTTTGTTTGGCCTACATATTGGAGGTTGCACCTACACTGTAAAACATAGACTACTCCCTTAGTGTGGCATCCTATAAAATCTTTAATATTGAAAATTTGTCCTGTATTGGTGGCTATAAATTCTGTGTTGTCCTTGGAATTTCTGTGAATGTCGACATGCATAGCAGTTCTGGCAAGGATAAAATCCTTTGCCAGAAAAAAATGTGTTTGCGGGTGTAAGGGGAGGTTCTACTACAGATTTCACAATAAGATCTCTAATAGTTGGTGCTCTTTATTAGACTATATTAGGTCTTTCTGGCAGGATCTTCTTGAGGTCCTTGTCATTCTTGAGGATGTGCCAATGTTTCTGAATAAGTTTAGCTACATCCTTATGTTGTGCATTGTAGTCCAGTAGCAGGCAAGGTGCTTCATGTTGAGATGTCTTTTTGGGGTAGTTGGAAAGCATGGTTGTCCTATCCATTTCATTGACATGTTGGATCTGTTTGTCTATCCATAGGTCATCATATCCCTTCATCTTGAATCTTTCTCCAATTTGTTTAGCCTGGATCTTATAGCCTTCTTCTTTAGTGCAGTTTCTTTTTATTCTTATAAGTTTTCCCTTTGGAATATTAAATAGCCATGGTTTGTGATGACAGCTGTCAATTGACAGATAACTATTGGCATCCACATTCTTGAAGAAGGTTTTTGTGACTATTTTGTGTCCTTCCAGGCTTATATTCAAATCTAAGAAGTCAACTTTCTTTTTGTCTATTTTCCATACCAAGTTGATGTTTTTATTATTCTCATTAAGTTTGTTTAAGAATGTTTCAAGAGAACCTCTATCTCCATTCCAAACTATAACCAGGTCATCTATATATCTTTTATATAAAGAAAGTTCAGCAGGGGTATCTGTATAGACCGCTGTCTCCTCCCACTGTGCCATGAATGCATTTGCCACTCCTGGTGCAAATTTAGCACCCATGGCAATTCCTACTGCTTGTTTGTAATAGGATTGGTTATGCCAAAAATAATTACACTTCAGGCAAAATTCAAGACACTTAATCAAGTATATTCTTTGTTTACACATTAAGGTGCTATGTTTCCTGAGTAGCCACTCAGTGGCTGAACATGCATCATGGTGTTGGACTATTGTATAGAGGGATGTGACGTCCGCAGTAGCCAGTAAGGTTCTACCCTCTAACACTGGTAATGTTTCCAAAAGTTGTAGTATATGTTTAGTGTCCTTGAGGTATGCTTGGGTTTGTTGGACAGCTGGTTGTATAAAGAAATCTATATACTGCCCCATTCTGGATGTTAGGGAATCAATCTCATTGACTATTGGTTGTCCTGGTGGGTTTTCTTTACATTTATGAATTTTAGGGACTGTATAGATGATCAGAATTCTGCAAGCTTCTGGTATTAGATATTTTGATTTTTTGGGTTAAGTATATCTTTCTTGACTCCTAAATTCACTCAGTGGCTTAACATGCATCATGGTGTTGGACTTTTGTGTAGAGGGATGTGACCTCCGCAGTAGCCAGTAAGGTTCTACCCTCTAACACTGGTAATGTTTCCAAAAGTTGTAGTATATGTTTAGTGTCCTTCAGGTATGCTTGGGTTTGTTGGACAGCTGGTTGTATAAAGAAATCTATATACTGCCCCATTCTGGATGTTAGGGAATCAATCCCATTGACTATTGGTCATCCTGGTGGGTTTTCTTTACATTTATGAATTTTAGGGACTGTATAGATGATCGGAATTCTGCAAGCTTCTGGTATTAGATATTTTGATTCTTTTGGGTTAAGTATATCTTTCTTGACTCCTAAATTCACTAAAAGTTCCAACTCTTTCTTATATTTAGTGGTTGGATTCCCAAGTAGTTTAATGTAAGTTGTTTCATCATGTAGTTGTCTATTCAACTCATTTAAATATTGTTCTTTAGATTGTAGTACTATTGCACCTCCTTTGCCTGCTGTCATTTTTCTCAGTCAATAATTTCATACCTTTTTTAATATGTACAGGGTCCGAGGCCTTCCTAAGTTTTAGAGATTGCAAATCTTGTAAAACCAGATTTTTAAATACCTCTATATGTTGGTTATTGAGCACTTGTGGATTATATACTGAATTATTATGTAGCTTACTGTGTGCTGGTATCTGAGAGGTATCTGTTGTTATATTTTGTGGTTTCCAAGGGTTATTCATTATATATTTCTTGATGTTAATCTTTCTTATATACTTTTGTATTCCTATATAGGTATTGAATTTGTTGAGGTTTTTTACAGGTGCATGTTTTAGGCCCTTATCCAACACTGCTAATTCTTCTGTTGTAATAGGTATTCCACTTAAATTTACCACATTTTCCCCAACTACTGTCTTTTTCTTTTGGAGTCTCTTTCCTGCTCTGTGTCCTCTCTTCGTTCTGGGGTACTTCTTGTTCGATCTTCTTGAGGTCGTCTCCAGGGTGAGCGGTTTGTGTCCTGTAGTGGTCTCCGAGGAGAGTAGTCTCTCCTCTCTCTGTCTAAAAAGGGTGTGGTGTGTTATACTCTTGTTGATTAGAATAGTATTGTTGATTATCATAATAATGATCACAATAATCCCTAATGGGATCAAATCTGTTATAGGTGGGTATGGTTGCTCTACCATATCCTCCATAATATTCTTGCTGGTAAGGAGGTGCTCTGTTGTCCCTTTGATTAATTTCATTTTGTTGCCAATTTTTATAAGTTTTTTTAAAAGGTTTCTTAAAAGGTTTCTTCCCCTTTTTTTTTGGAGTGTGTTGTCCATATCCATAAGTATTTCTTTGTTCATAATGTGTTCTTGGTGTTCCTTTGTATGTATCCCTGTCATCCCATCTTGGTGGGTTGTGGGTATTTGTATTCCGTTGGTTTCCATATGGTCTTGGTGTTTCTATGTGTCCATCCCTGTCATCCCATCTTGGTGGGTTATGTACATGAGATACAGTAGGGTCTTAGATTCTAACTTCTTTTTCCGGTGTTGAGTATGCAGATACAGGTTGTGCTTGTTCCATTTTGCTTTGCCATTTAAACACTTGATCTGTCTTGCAGTCTGTCATATCCCGTTGGTATTTTTTCATTTTTCGATTTTTGACTTCTAGGTCCTTAGCTATAAGATCTTTGTTGAGCTGTGTCGCTACCTTTTTAAACTCTGTGGACTCTTTGTAGGGTTCTAGTTTCTGTTTGATTTCTTCTATCTGTTGTTCTATTATTTTGGTCTTTTTTAATTGTCTTTGTAATAAAAATTTAAGACCGTCTATGCTTTTGCTATTAAAAAATTCAAACCATTCATTTATAGACTCCTTGTCTACCAATCCATCATTAGGTGGTAACTCCCACCTTAATCTTCTAGGGACAATGTTTTCCCTTATGTATCTTTCAAAGGTGTTGGTGTCCCACCAAAGATTTACTTTTTTCTCCAAATGGTGTCCTAACTTTCTGACCATACTTTCCAAATCTGTATTACGTGCTTTATTATGTGGGTTAAATACCTCATCTAAATTGACTTTTCTATTTTCCATGAATGTAAACACATCCATGATAGCAGCAAAGGGAAAAATGTGAATACTAAGAATAAAGTGGTGAATGTCCTTCGCGCTGGTGAATAATAAAAAGTGAAGAATATTTGTAAGATAATTGCAGCAAAATCTATAGTGTTCACAACAACACAAACATAGTAAAAAAGAAATGAAAAGTGATTTTGCGCAGTAGCCTATTGCCTGAGGACTAATCCTTCAAAAGTTGTGCAATCTAAACACTGATGACAAGAATAAAATATTAAAAGTGCAATAATTGCATGCGAAAACTGTATCATTGAGAGGTAAATATAAAATATTAATACCTCATAAAAAGTAGTGACTGGTAAAAACTGAACACTTCAAATAATCACATATATCAATAAAATTGCCCAATGAAGTGCCAAAAAACTTATTAATAAGTATTAAACAATAACAACAACAGTGAGAAAGTGCAAATAATGTGTAAATAATCCAAATGGTATAAGGTGAAAATGTTACATTGTAACAAACGTTTAAAAGCAAATTGAAAAAGTAGTGACTGTGTGGCGTTCTCAGCGCCCTCTCACGTTTCCTCCTGGTGTACGTCTCGCTCCGGCCACTCCCTACGCGTTACGACATGATCACGTGTCTTCATCTGGGGAACTAGATTGGTTGTGCTGTTCCGTTTTAAATAGCAAAAAAACGGAAGTATTAAATGGACATAACATTTTCACCTTATACCATTTGGATTATTTACACTTTATTTGCACTTTCTCACTGTTGTTGTTATTGTTTAATACTTATTAATAGGTTTTTTGGCACTTTGGCAATTTTATTGATACATGTGATTATTTGAAGTGTTCAGTTTTTACAAGTCACTACTTTTTATGAGGTATTAATATTTTATATTTACCTCTCAATGATACACTATTTGCATGCAATTATTGCACTTTAATATTTTATTTTTGTCATCAGTGTTTAGATTGCACAACTTTTAGAGGATTAGTCCTCAGGCAATAGGCTACTGCGCAAAATCACTTTTCATTTCTTTTTTACCATGTTTGTGTTGTTGTGAAAACTATAGATTTTGCTGCAATTATCTTACAAATATTCTTCACTTTTTATTATTCACCAGCGCGAAGGACACTCACCACTTTATTCTTAGTATTCACATTTTTCCCTTTGCTGCTATCATGGATGTGTTTACATTTATGGAAAATAGAAAAGTCAATTAACCCACATAATAAAGCACGTAATACAGATTTGGAAAGTATGGTCAGAAAGTTAGGACACCATATGGAGAAAAAAGTAAATCTTTGGTGGGACACCAACGCCTTTGAAAGGTACATAAGGGAAAACATTGTCCCTAGAAGATTAAGGTGGGAGTTACCACCTAATGATGGATTGGTAGACAAGGAGTCTATGGATGAATGGTTTGAATTTTTTAATAGTAAAAGCATAGACGGCCTTAAATTTTTATTACAAAGAAAATTAAAAAAGACCAAAATAATAGAACAACAGATAGAAGAAATCAAACAGGAACTAGAACCCTACAAAGAGTCCACCGAGTTTAAGAAGCTAGCGACACAGCTCAACAAAGATCTTATAGCTAAGGACCTAGAAGTCAAAAATCAAAAAATGAAAAAATACCAACGGATATGACAGACTACAAGACAGATCAAGTGTTTAAATGGCAAAGCAAAATGGAACAAGCACAACCTGTATCTGCATACTCAACACCGGAAAGAGAAGTTAGAATCCAAGACCCTACTGTATCTCATGTACATAATCCATCAAGATGGGATGACAGGGATGGATGCATAGAAACATCAAGACCATACGGAGACCAATGAAATACAAATACCCACAACCCACCAAGATGGGATGACAAGGATACATACACAGGAACACCAAGAAGACATTATGAATAAAGAAATACTTATGGATATGGACAACACACTCCAAAAAAAAGGGGGAAGAAACCTTTTAAGAAACCTTTTAAAAAACTTATAAAAATTGGCAACAAAATGAAAGGAATCAAAGGGACAACAGAACACCTCCTTACCAGCAAGATTATTATGGAGGATATGGTAGAGCAACCATACCCACCTATAACAGATTTGATCCTATTAGGGATTATCATGATCATTATTATGATAATCAACAATACTATTCTAATCAACAAGAGTATAACACACCATGCCCTTTTTTAGACAGAGAGAGGAGAGACCACTACAAGACACAAACCGCTCACCCAGGAGATGACCTCAAGAAGATTAGAGTAGTTGGGGAAAATGTGGTCAATTTAATTGGAATACCTTTTATGACAGAAGAATTAGCAGTGTTGGATAAGGGCCTAAAACATGCACCTGTAAAAAACCTCAACAAATTCAATACCTATATAGGAATGCAAAAGTATATAAGAAAGATTAACATCAAGAAATATATGATGAATAATCCTTGGAAACCACAAAATATAACAACAGATACCTCTCAGATACCAGCACACAGTAAGCTACATAATAATTCAGTATATAATCCACAAGTGCTCAATAACCAACATATAGAGGTATTTAAAAATCTGGTTTTACAAGATTTGGAATCTCTAAAACTTAGGAAGGCCTCGGACCCTGTACATTTAAAAAAGGTATGAAATTATTGACTGAGAGAAATGACATAATAATTCGCCCAGCAGACAAAGGAGGTGCAATAGTACTACAAGCTAAAGAACAATATTTAAATGAGTTGAATAGACAACTACATGATGAAACAACTTACATTAAACTACTTGGGAATCCAACCACTAAATATAAGAAAGAGTTGGAACTTTTAGTGAATTTAGGAGTCAAGAAAGATATACTTAACCCAAAAGAATCAAAATATCTAATACCAGAAGCTTGCAGAATTCCGATCATCTATACAGTCCCTAAAATTCATAAATGTAAAGAAAACCCACCAGGACAACCAATAGTCAATGAGATTGATTCCCTAACATCCAGAATGGGGCAGTATATAGATTTCTTTATACAACCAGCTGTCCAACAAACCCAAGCATACCTCAAGGACTCTAAACATATACTGCAACTTTTGGAAACATTACCAGTGTTAGAGGGTAGAACCTTACTGGCTACTGCGGACGTCACATCCCTCTATACGATAGTCCAACACCATGATGCATGTTCAGCCACTGAGTGGCTACTCAGGAAACATAGCACCTTAATGTGTAAACAAAGAAAATAATTGATTAAGTGTCTTGACTTTTGTCTGAAGTGTAATTATTTTTGGCATTACCAATCTTATTACAAACAAGCAGTAGGAATTGCCATGGGTGCTAAATTTGCACCAGGAGTGGCAAATGCATTCATGGCACAGTGGGAGGAGACAGCGGTCTATACAGATACCCCTGCTGAACTTTCTTTATATAAAAGATATATAGATGACCTGGTTATAGTTTGGAATGGAGATAGAGGTTCTCTTGAAACATTCTTAAACAAACTTAATGAGAATAATAAAAACATCAACTTGGTATGGAAAATAGACGAAAAGACAGTTGACTTCTTAGATTTGAATATAAGCCTGGAAGGACACAAAATAGTCACAAAAACCTTCTTCAAGAATGTGGATGCCAATAGTTATCTGTCAATTGACAGCTGTCATCACAAACCATGGCTATTTAATATTCCAAAGGGACAACTTATAAGAATAAAAAGAAACTGCACTAAAGAAGAAGACTATAAGATCCAGGCTAAACAAATTGGAGAAAGATTCAAGATGAAGGGATATGATGACCTATGGATAGACAAACAGATCCAACATGTCAATGAAATGGATAGGACAACCATGCTTTCCAACTACCCCAAAAAGACATCTCAACATGAAGCACCTTGCCTGCTACTGGACTACAATATACAACATAAGGATGTAGCTAAACTTATTCAGAAACATTGGCACATCCTCAAGAATGACAAGGACCTCAAGAAGATCCTGCCAGAAAGACCTAATATAGTCCCTAAAAGAGCACCAACTATTAGAGACTTTAATGTGAAATCTGTAGTAGAACCTTCCCTTACACCTGCATACACATTTTTTCTGGTAAAGGATTTTATACTTTCCGGAACTGCTATGCGTGTCGACATTCACAGAAATTCCAAGGAAAACACAAAGAATTTATAGCCACCAATACAGGACAAATTTTCAATATTAAAGATTTTATAGGATACTACACTTAGGGAGTAGTCTATGTTTTACAGTGTAGCTGCAACCTCCAATATGTAGGCCAAACAAAAATGGCACTCAAAGTAAGAATACAGGAACATGTCCAAAATATTAAATCTGGCTTCCCCAAACACAATTTCCCCAAAAACAGTTTCGAGACACTTTGCCCAGGTACACAATAAAGACCCCATACATCTCCAGTTTTGGGGCATAGAAAAATATAAAAAGGCATGGAGGGGAAGCCACATGGTCAGGACTATTAGCCAAAAATAATCCAAAAGAATTCATACAATGCGGCCCCTTGTACCTGGAGGCCTGAACGTGAAGTTCGATCTGAACTGTTTTGTGAGTAATTTCTAACCACTATTTAACCATATAGCCTCTTTAAGTTAACTCTACTCCTATTTTTTATGTACTCTTATTTTTTATTCTTTATGTCCTCTCTTATAGTATTTTTTAGGATATATACATTTACATCTTTTCTTATAAGTAAGAATTATAGATGTTTTTTATTCCATTCATGTTATATCATTTGTCCCTGTAAGAATATTCCTTATTGTTAACTTCTATTTTAAATTTATATTTAATTTTAAAAGTATAAAATATTTGTAATATTTTTAATATGTGATATATCGATAGATTTTTAGGGCACTCTCAGATTTCTTTTTACCTGTACGGCAGAGCTAGCCTGATTCAGAGTATATGTAAGGCCTTTAGCCTTTCACTATGAATATATCCCTACCACGACATTATTAATTGTCCAATTTTTCTATATATATTATTGCGATGCCTTTTTCACATTTTAATACCTGCAGTATATAGCAGGATTTATCCTCATTTCACATTTATTATCCCGTTTATGAATCTTTATGATTACCGTTTTATTCTGTTTCATTTTTATTTTAATCTTTATGTGGCATTTGTGAAATACGTCTATGTACATCTAGATGCTCCCCACCAAAAAGATGGCTGCATCCATAAATATACATATGCACAAGAGAAGTCTAGTTCACCTACAACAAAATGGACAGCATATTTAATCTATTGGCCTACGGCAAAATGGCCGCCATACAAATACAACATTGGAATCAACAATAAGAAAAGGAGCCAATGTTTGAGCTTTCCCGGGGATCACTGTCACATCCCATGTAAGGAAGAAAACCAAAAAAGGAGGGTGTGCCCCAGAGGGATAATATGGACAGTGTATCACCGGGAAACCAAGTGGCTGGTGCAGAGAATCAGATATACAATTTTGTTAAAATTAATAACAACGATTTTTATTGGTTACAAAGTGTACAAAACATTCTATAATATAAAAGCAAAACAAAAAAAGGTAGAAAAGACAGTAATCAAACATAATCAAACTGCTAAGGTGCTGTCATGCAACAACCCAGGAAATTCAAGAATTTCTTCGCTGGGGTGAAGGTACGGCAACACGTGATACTCTACATGTTTCGGAATATAGAAAGGCTCAATTCCTTCTATACTGTATATTTCCTTCTTCAGGAGTTTCAAAGTAGCAGTTTAGATAAATTTCTAGGGAATAAGAAAAACAGGGATATATATGTATATGTGGGTATGTATCACAGAGTATAAGTATGATTAGCACCAGCAGGGAGTATAAAACAATTGTGTCACCAAGTATAAGAGACTGTTAAACTTTAAGCAAAGCATAAGGATAAAAACAAAATCTCAGTCTGAACAGGCATGAACATTTTGGTGTACTCACTAGAAAACTTGTCTCTTCAGCATAAAAGTTGCACACACAGGCATCAAGAGATGGACTCCCACCTCCTTCAGTCCAGAGGATTGAGGTTGATTGAGTGGAAAGCCAGCAATAAGTGTAGCTGTATGGTTGAAACCCAGGAGAGGGAAGGAAAAATCTGGGGTGCTTCACACATTCCAGACTTGGCGTGGATCCCCACAGAGGCGGCCGGCCAGGGCTCACAAGAGTCACTAATGTTAGGCGGTCCAAGCACACATCTATGAAATTGGAATTGAAAAGAGGAAATCAGAGGTATATTTTGCTATTTTCAAGCAATGAATATGTAGAGCAAAATGCAGGGCGCTTGGCTCTCCAAGTTCATGCCTTGGGGTATGTAGAAGGAATAATCAATGTGTATAGTAAATGAGGTTGTAATTACATACCTAATTTGTGGTGTTTCTCAGCATAGGCATACACTAACAGGGAAAACAAGATCCTCTTGGCTGTGTAGCAGAGGAAAGTGTGTGTATGAGTGGTAATAAGTACCCTGTGTGGGACAGGGTGTGGAGTTAACGGGCCAATCATTAACTTCAAAGGCGGGGTAAGCTCAAATGCAAATGACACAGCTGATTAGTAGGTAAGCAAAAGCGTGCCACACCAGGTGATCATCAGCTGTCTGTGTGAGTGATGTGTGGGCCGCCCACTGCGATTCCTCAGCCTAAGCAGCGGCGGACGCCAGCGCGTCAAAAGGCGCGGTGACATCATCCGCTGACAAAGGCCGCCGACACGGAAAGGCAGCAGGCTGGCGGGGAAGGGATGGAAAACTACCATATGCGCAGGCGCGAGACCGATCGTCGTGCGCATGTGCATCAGCGCTGCTAAGAGAATGCCTCCGTCTCCCTGAGAAAAAAGAGAGACAGAGGCCTTTCCGTGTCGGGGAGCACCGACGAGCCATCCCAGCGGGGACCCAGGCCCAAGCTGGGATCGTGGGTTCAATAATTGTGTATAGTTAGCGTAATTACTTTGTAGAAAATCCAATTGATCTCTCATGGATTAGCTGGACATGGGAGTTCCATCTTTACATTGTAATGCATCCCTGGAAATAAAGCATATACATATATAAGTACAAATTCTTGGTATTCAAGTACAAATGTATATTGAAGACAGACAAGTAGGATGACAGTTAAAGTGAATACATTTTTTTAATGTTCCTCCCTTTGGTAGGGTGGACCTTTGACTGTGTCCAAAATTGACATTTATTTAAACCCAAAGTTCAGACTGGTAGGGAGCATGATGGTGAAGAGTGTGATAAGAATGGGTTAGAGTAACACGCAGGGAATCATAGGTGTGCGCAGCCTATTGCATTAGGGTGTGCACCCCAAAACTCAAACACACGTGCCTTACTCTGCAGCCTCAGCTGCACAGGACAGTGAATGAATCAGCTGCACAGGGCAGTGAATGAATCAGAAGTGCTCTGTGCTGAGGGACTTTCTGTTCAGTCACAAACTGAAGCATAGTAAACAGTTTACTATGCTTCTGTTATGAATAGGCACAGTTAGTGAGTATGTTTACTGTGTTCCTTTAAAAAAGAAAAAAAAAGGAAGAGGCTGGTAAATGATATATTTACCAGCCCCCCTGGTCTCCATCCTGAAACATCCCCCACAGCACCCGGGAGGAGAGTAGGGAAGCCAGCAGCGCTGCGGGGTGGGGTAACCCAGGCAGTAGGCTGTATGGGTACCGTACATAGGGATTAGGGTGTGCCCAGGCACACCTGGCACACCCCCTGCGCACGCCTATGCAGGGAATTGTTGTAAAACATTAACCAAAGGATATCTGCCAGATACCACACACTAGTAAAACCGATAAAACAGAGGTTGATGAGTATATATGGAGGATGAGGGATAGTGAGACTAGATCGCCTGGTAAGAGGAAAAAATAGGACCAGGTGACTTAATGTGGTAAGTATTTATCCTATAGTTCTTTGTCATAGCCTCCTGTGGAGAAACCAGGAAGAAAGGGTTTTAAATTAAAAGCTTCGTTTAAGCCTGGTGGCATTGTCGCATCAAGGTTGGATATCCAGCGGAGTTCCCGCTGTAGGAGAATCTTATTAAGGTCTCCCCCCGGAGAACTCGGATGCAGGCGATCCAGAATTAGTACCGAAATTTTGGGGCATATACCTCCATGAACTTGGGTCACATGCCTGCCCAGGGGGAGGTCAGGATCAGCAGCTTGCATCGCTCTAAGGTGGCGATAGATGCGTTGCCATAATTTTTGTAGCGTTTTCCCCACATAAAAACAACCACAATGGCATGTTAGCATGTATACCACTCCTGTTGTTTGGCAATTTGCGAAATGTTTTGGAACAAAACGCTTCCCGTTTGGTAGGAGTATATTCTTACGTATGTCCATGTACTTGCAGTAAGCACATGACCCACATTGGAACGTGCCTACTGCTTTACAGGGATCACCTCTTTCCTGTCCTTTAAACTCACTTTTGACTAGTAAGTCTCCCACAGAGGTGGAACGTCTGTATGTGATTGGAGGTCTAGGGGGCACTAATGGACCTATAGTCGGGTCTAAAGTCAATAAATGCCAGTATTTCTGGCAGATCTGTCTGATTTTATTATGATCATTTGTATATGTTGTAATTATTCTAGTTGGGACATCAGTAATGGATTTTTGTTTGGGAATTAGTAGTTGGCGTCTGTCTTTTTGGTTGGCACGTCTGAATGCTCTTTTCAGGCATTTATGGCTATATCCGCGCTGTAGTAATCGACACTTTAATTTATTGGCCTCATGTTTGAAATCTAATTGATTTGAGCAGTTTCGTTTGTTTCTCAGATATTCCCCAGCGGTGGGTTTCCTAAATAATTTGGAAGATAATACATTGGATTCATCAATTGAAATTTCAACGTCCAAAAACGTGATGGTGTTCTTGTCTGAGGTCATGGTGAATTTGAGATTGAAAAGGTTTTCGTTTAATGCTTGTAGGCACTCGTTCAGTAGAGACTGGGTGCCATCCCATACGATGAAGATGTCATCTATGTACCTGTGCCACACAAGGACGTAGCACAGGTACATAGAGAGATCCTCATCGTTAAATATGTTTTTTTCCCATTCCCCCAGGTACAGATTGGCGTAGCCAGGGGCACAGCAAGTGCCCCTGGCTACGCCCTGCACCTGGAGGAAGAGTCCCCCGTCGAAGGAAAAGATGTTGTGCTTGAGTATAAACTCCAATGAATCAGATATAAATTCATTAAAAGATGTCTCATAAAGGCTGGTCTGCGACAGCACCCTTCGAATACACGCCAACCCTTTACTGTGGGGAATAGAGCTGTAGAGAGCCTCTACATCTATGGTTACAAGGGTACATTGACTTGGGATATGGATATCCTGCAGTATTTGAAGAAGGTGGATTGTGTCACGGATGTAGGAAGGGATGGTCACGACAAATGGTCTGATGTGTTCATCTATGAGTCTCGATAAATTTTCTGTCAATGAACCATTTCCTGATAGAATCGGTCTCCCTGGGGGGTCTTTTAGATTCTTGTGTAGTTTGGGGAGTGCATATCCTGATAGAATTACAACCTCATTTACTATACACATTGATTATTCCTTCTACATACTCCTACACCCCAAGGCATGAACTTGGAGAGCCAAGCGCTCTGCATTTTGCTCTACATATTCATTGCTTGTAAATAGCAAAATATACCTCTGATTTCCTCTTTTCAATTCCAATTTCATAGATGTGTGCTTGGACCGCCTAACATTAGTGGCTCTTGTGAGCCCTGGCCGGCCGCCTCTGTGGGGATCCACGCCAAGTCTGGAATGTGTGAAGCACCCCAGATTTTTCCTTCCCTCTCCTGGGTTTCAACCATACAGCTACACTTATTGCTGGCTTTCCACTCAATCAACCTCAGTCCTCTGGACTGAAGGAGGTGGGAGTCCATCTCTTGATGCCTGTGTGTGCAACTTTTATGCTGAAGGGACAAGTTTTCTAGTGAGTACACCAAAATGTTCATGCCTGTTCAGACTGAGATTTTGTTTTTATCCTTATGCTTTGCTTAAAGTTTAACAGTCTCTTATACTTGGTGACACAATTGTTTTATACTCCCTGCTGGTGCTAATCATACTTATACTCTGTGATACATACCCACATATACATATATATCCCTGTTTTTCTTTTCCCTAGAACTGTATCTAAACTGCTACTTTGAAACTCCTGAAGAAGGAAATATACAGTATCGAAGGAATTGAGCCTTTCTATATTCCGAAACATGTAGAGTATCACGTGTTGCCGTACCTTCACCCCAGCGAAGAAATTCTTGAATTTCCTGGGTTGTTGCATGACAGCACCTTAGCAGTTTGATTATGTTTGATTACTGTCTTTTCTACCTTTTTTTGTTTTGCTTTTATATTATAGAATGTTTTGTACACTTTGTAACCAATAAAAATCGTTGTTATTAATTTTAACAAAATTGTATATCTGATTCTCTGCACCAGCCACTTGGTTTCCCGGTGATACACTGTCCATATTATCCCTCTGGGGCACACCCTCCTTTTTTGGTTTTCTACAAATACAACATTGACCATAACTAAGATGGCCGCTTTAATACTTCCAGTTTTTTGCTATTTAAAACGGAACAGCACAACCAATCCGGTTCCCCAGATGAAGACACGTGATCGTGTTGTAATGCGTAGGGAGTGGCCGGAGTGAGTCGTACACCAGGAGGAAAAGTGAGAGGGTGCTGAGAACGTCACACAGTCACTACTTTTTCAATTTGCTTTTAAACGTTTGTTACAATGTAAGAGTCCATTTTAGACATTTAATAAATATCCCCCTATTGTTTTAACATACTACACAAGTGGAGGCCTTTCTTTTTCTTTTTCTCCTTTTTCCCCTGCCACCGCTGTGGCGATACAGGAGCCTTTTAGGAGACACTGGCGGAGGAATTTAAAGGAGAAATTCACAACAGGCCTCATTGACAGCACTCAACAGCGATAACACCTATACACCTGAAGCTTTAAGGTGAGAGTTCTGTGAGACCACATCCAGGAGAAATTACATGGAGTTACATATGGGCAACATCGCTGTATCACATTATGAATGAGTTACCCATTGGATAATCTTTATACTTTCCATATCTGTGACTCTTAAGAACAGTCCATCTCACCATATGGACATAACGTTTTCACCTTATACCATTTGGATTATTTACACTTTATTTGCACTTTCTCACTGTTGTTGTTATTGTTTAATACTTATTAATAGGTTTTTTGGCACTTCACATTGGGCAGTTTTATTGATATATGTGATTATTTGAAGTGTTCAGTTTTTACAAGTCACTACTTTTTATGAGGTATTAATATTTTATATTTACCTCTCAATGATACAGTATTCGCATGCAATTATTGCACTGTAATATTTTATTCTTGTCATCAGTGTTTAGATTGCACACATTTTACAGGATTAGTCCTCAGGCAATGGGCTACTGCACAAAATCACTTTTCATTTAATTTTTACTATGTTTGTGTTGTTGTGAACACTATAGATTTTGCTGCAATTATCTTACAAATATTCTTCACTTTTTATTATTCACCACTGCTAGCGCAAAGAACACTCACCACTTTATTCAAAGGAGAAAACTTACCTTAATATAGTCCTTCTGCAGGACCTGAATGATGGCAGAACAGGTCTCTGGAATAATGATCCCCATAGCCTGGGGGAAGATGCCTGTTGAGAACTTGAGGTCCTGCAGGCTTCTCCCAGTCGCCAAGTACCACAAGGTCACTAGCCCCTGCTCCGGAGTGATAGCTTGCATCATGTAGGTATCCTGCCTGCTGATATAAGGGGTCAGCAAAGCCAACAGACGGTGAAAAACGGGGTCCGTCATCCTGAGATACTTCCTAAAATCATCAGGATTATTCTCATGGATCTCACGAAGCAAAGGCATGTGCGAGAATTGGTCATGCTGGAGTAACCAATTCTTGGTCCATGAACTCCTCCCCACCCTGTTTATGGACTGGGTTTGGGTCAAAGAATGAACGCCAACACAAAGCCCCCACACAGCACGAACTCTACGATGAGTACGTACAGTACATGCAACATGGCTTCAAAATGGTCGGCTGGTCAGAACAAACTTTTAACAGAACACACTGAAGAACAGCAAGGCCTGTGAAGAGCAAGCTGAAAATCAGCAACAAGCGGACAAGAACACACTGACAAACCAGATACGAACTGACTACACGCACTGAAAACCAGATACAAAGCCACAAGCACAAACTGAACAGCAGTAAAACGAGTCTGAAAAGCGCTAATTGTCTCTAACCAAACTTCTACTAACACAAGATAAACACGAGATTAGCAAAAGGAGCCCAAAGGGTGGCACATTGGGTATTGCACTTCCTTTTTCTAGTCCCATCGTACGTGCTGTACGTCACCTTGTTCTGGACGGTCGGACTTTGGTCAGACTTTGGTTGACCGTGTGTAGGCAAGACGGCTTGAATGGAATTCCGTCGGAGTTCCATCGGAGAAACCTTCGGAGTTTACTTTGATGGCAAAACCGGTCATGTGTACAAGACATAAGAGTTAATATAAGATAAAATTGTAAAATAATTTTCTAATCTTTCTACAAATAATACCACAAGATTAGCCTTGAAGAACATTTGTTTAGTCTACTCTAGGGTATCCTTTAATAAAGGAGTAGAGCATGTGAGTTTAGTGAATGTAGTGGAAAATAGTTTGGGAAACAACACACAATAAGCTTGAAGGCACATTAAACCAACATTTTGGATTGCATAATTTTGTACCATTGAGGTAAACAAAGCATCCAAAGTGAACATTTTCTTGAAAATTCACAAAGTGAACATACATACTTCTTTTCTAGCTCCCAAGTTTAAATTAAATATACATCCTTGTTGAAATTGATAAGGAATAAAAAGATAGAATAGGGCAAGCTAATAACCACTGGTAATTTTTCATGCTATCTGGACTTCATTTATAGATAGCATCATTTGTGACAGCAGTCCATACATGAAAGGCTGTTACTACTTTGACAGTTACATAGGTACATAGTTAGTCAGGTTGAAAAAAGGCACAAGTCCATCTAATTCAACCAATTAAAAAAAAAAAAAAAACAACCATGCAATCTCATATACATACTCCTATGCACACTGATCCAGAGAAAGGCAAAAAACCAAGCAAAGCATGATCCAATTTGCTACAGCAGGGGAAAAAAATATTTCCTAATCCCCCGAGAGGCAATCAGATATATCTGTGAGGTCTGGGGCTGTCCCTGTGTCTGTTTGGTTCGGGAGCTGCAATGCGCTCTTCACCCCCCTCCTCTCCCCACGTTGTCATGGACACGTGGGGGTTAGGGCGGACGAGTTCAATTCCGCATCAGTGCCACGCATCATGCCAGATGTGTGAAGCTCTTCCTATGCACCGCATCACTGGTGTGTTCTTTCCATCTCATGGCTGGATCGAGAGGAGCTTTCACACGCCAATGGGAGCTGTGGTGCCGCTCTGGCAGGAGTACCCCTCTCATTAAATCATGCCTAGCGTGACTCTGGCAGGTGGTCCCGGGCGGGCTTATCACCTACAAATACCCCTGCTTGGATCAGTTGGTTCAGCTATCTGCTGGTTGATGTCTATGGGTCACGATAGTTTTCCATTCTTTTCAATTGGAATCAGCAGGCACTTTCCTGTTTCTCTTGTTTCACACTATCACTCCCCTCCCAGTCTTATTTTTCTGGGTAGTTATATGCACATCCTGTTTTATCTTCACCACCACTGTGCACTTAGCTGTGCTGCTCACCCTATGGCTCTCCCCAAGGTGTTTCAATTAAAGTCCCAACCTTCTTCTGTTCATATAATTCTTTTTGAGAACTGGTGCCCAAAACTGAACTGCATATTCCAGATGAGGTCCTATTAATGATTTGTGCAGGGGCAACATGATCTCTCTCTCTCTCTCTCTCTGGACTCCACACCTCTCTTAATACAAGAAAGGATTTTGCTTGCTTTGAAAACTGCTGCTTGGCATTGCATGCTATTATTAAGCTTATGGTCTACCAAAACCCCCAGATCCTTCTCCACTATAGATTCCCCCGCATGTACTCCCCCTAGTATATATGATGCATGCATGTTCTTAGTCCCCAAGTGCACAACTGTTCATTTATGGACATTAAACCCCAAGCCACATAGTCACCCAATTAAACAGTGCATTGAGGTCGGCTTGTAAGTTGGAGACAACCTGTAAGGATGTTATTCCATTACATAGCTTGGTGTCATCTGCAAAGACAGAAATGGTACTTTTAATCCCAGATTCTATATCATTTATAAAGATATTGAAAAGTAAGGGTCCAACACTGAACCTTGGGGTACACCACTGATAACCTTAGACCTTTCAGAGTAAGAATCATTAACCACTACTCTCTAAAGTCTGTTTTTTAGCCAGTTTTCTATCCATTTACAAACTGATCTTTCCAAGCCTGTAGACTTTAACTTACACATTAGTGGTGTGTGGGGAACTGTGTCAAATGTGTTCACATCCACAGCCACCCCTCTGTCCAAGGTTTTACTTACCTTTTCATAAAAAGAAATCAGGTTTGTTTGACAACTCCTGTCTTTCATGAATCCATGTTGTCAGTTGCTTAAAATATTTTTTGTCAGCAAGAACTCATCTATATAGTCTTTTGTTAAACTCTTCAATATCTTCCTGACTATAGAGGTTAAACTGACAGGCTTAAAGTTACTTGGTAAAGACTTTGATCCCTTTTTAAATATAGGCACCACATTGGCCCTATGCCAATCCAGTGGTACTATTCCAATCATTAATGAGTCCCTACAAATTGGAAACAATGGCTTTGAAATGACAGAGCCCAATTCTTTTAGGATCCGTAGGTGGATGCCATCTGGTCCAGGTGCTTTATCCACCTTTATTCCATCTAAATATTTCTGGACCATATCACTTTTGGGCAATTGTGGATCATTTGGGGCTGTGTCAACACCATCCAGATTATGGACATGAGCTCCCACATGCTCTTTTGTATACACAGAGCTGAAGAAAGTATTCATTAAATGTGTCTTCTTTTTGTCCCCAGTCACCCACTCCAGATTATTTTGTAGAGCTTACATGCTCAGACCTGACCTTTTTACTATTAATATATTTGAAGAATTTTTGGGGGTTTATCCTACTATCTTTGGCAATCTGTCGTTTGTTATATATTTTTGCGTTCTTGATTTCCTTTTTAAATATTTTGTTATATTCTTTGTAACATTTAAACTATGACAGTGTCCCTTCATTTTTATATTCTTTAAAAGCTCTTTTCTTATTATTTATAGCTTTTTAACTTTGGTCGTGAGCCACATAGGTTTTATTTTTAGCCTTTTAAAGTGGAGAGATAGGAGCTGGCAATTAACCAACAGCTGAGCGGCCAGCTCAGAGAAGAAAGCGCTGAGCCCAGCCCTGACAGTACCACCTCCTCAATGACCCCCCCTCGGAGGACCACCAGGCTTAAGGGGAAAACATCTATGGAAATCACAGAGGAGGACAGGGGCATATACATCCAAGGATGAGACCCAAGAGCGTTCCTCCAGACCGTACCCTTTCCAATGCACCAGGTACTGTATGCGCCCCCGGAACATATGGGAGTCAACAATGGACTGTATTTCATACTCCTCAACCTGTACAGGGTGAGGATGAGGCACAGAGGTGGTAAAGTGGTTGCAGACCAAAGGTTTTAATAAGGAGACATGAAATACATAGTAGGAAGGTGCAGGCAGGCGTCTGTACCTATCATTAGCATGTCGCAAAGCCTCCTGGACTTGTGCCCAAGTGGAATGAAGACCACAGAGATGCTCCTCTAACGCAGGAATACTCTACAGAAACAAATGAGTCAGGCAACATGGAGGGTTTTAAACCATAGTTCGCCATAAACCAGGACAATCAGGAAGCAGAATTCAAGGCACTATTGTGAGCAAATGGTAAGAGATCTGACCAGTTGTTATGATGGTCAGAAATATAGCAATGTAGGAATTGCTCCAAGGACTGATTGGTTTGTTCTGCAGCCACATTAGACTGCGGGTGATACACAAAGGAGAAAGCAAGCTGAATTCCCAACTGTGCACAAAAAGCTCATCAAAACCGGAACACAAACTGACTACCTTTGTCCGAGACAATCACCTTGGGTGATTGGAATACAATGAGGTATTTTCGAGAACCGGTCAACCACCATAATGATAACTGTGTTGTCCTGGGAGTTTGGTAACTCCATAATGAAATCCATAGACAGGTGGGTCCAGGGTCTCTCTCCATTGGGTATGGGTTGTAGGAGGCCCACTGGAAGGTGTCGTGGAGTCTTACTCTGAGCAAACATGGAAAAGGCAGCTATGAAGGCAGTTACCTCAGCACGTAGACTAGGCCACCAGCATTGTTGGGAAATGGCCCAAAAGAGTTGATTCTTCCCAGGGTGGCCAGCAGCCTTGGGAGAATGGTAAGTCTGGAGCACGGCAGTATGGAGACTCTCTGGGACAAAGCAGCGGTCACAAGGTTTCTCAGGAGGAACATGAACCTGAGCAGCAAGAATTTTGTCACCCAAAGGAGAAGTGAGACTGGTGCGAACTGTAGCCAGAATACGATCAGGATCATGGAAGTGGAGGAAAATTGTTGTGACAAAGCGACAGCCCTTACATTCTTAGTACCGGGTAAGAATGAGACAATGTAATTAAAACTAGACAAGAAAAGAGCCCATCGTGCAATTGTGGAAGAGAGGCGTTTAGCCTCAGACAAGAATGTGAGATTCTTATAGTCAGTAAGAATGAGAACTGGCACAGTGGTACCTTCGAGGACATGTCTCCATTCTTTCAGGGCGAAAATGATTGCTAACAGCTCTCTGTCACCAATCTCGTAATTGCACTCCACAGGTGACAATTTCTTGGAAAAGTAGCCACAAGGATGCATAGCGCTCTCAGAGGTAGGACGTTGAGACAGAAGGGCACCAACTCCAGTCTCAGAAGCTTCAACCTCAAGGATAAAAGGTAACATAGGATCAGGATGTGCCAACACAGGAGCAGAAACAAAGGGAGCCTTGAGACTCCCAAAGGCCTTTATGGACTCCGGAGACCAACACTGTACCATCCTTTCTGGTCATATTGGTCAGGGGTTTTACCAGAGACAGAAGTTACGAATAAACTTCAGATAATAGTTGGTAAAGCCAAGAAAACACTACAGAGGATGTAAACCCATGGGTTGGGGCCACTGTAGGACTGCTGAAAGTTTCTCTGGGTTCATCGAAAAAACCAGCAGTGGAAATGACATAACCCTGGAATTTAATCTGTTCAAGATAAAATTCGCACTTCTCCAATTTACAATAGAGATTGTTCTCTCTTAGTTTCTGAAGCACACGACAGACATCTGTGTGGTGGCTCTCCAGGAACTTGGAAAATATGAGGATATTGTCGAGATAAACCACCACACATAACTGCAACAAATCTCAGAGGAAATCATTAATAATTTCCTGGAAAATTGCCGGGGCGTTACAAAGGCCAAAAGGCATTACGAGGTACTCATAATGGCCTGTTCTGATATTAAACACAGTTTTCCACTCGTCGCCCTCTTTAATCCTCACGAGATAGTATGCCCCTCTCAAATTAAGCTATGTAAAAACCGTTGCTTCCTTGAGGCGGACAAATAACTCTGTAATCAACGGAATCCGATCCGATTCTTAATCATGACACAAAAACAAAGAAGCAGCGCTCTATGGGTGGAGTGTAAAAACTTTCAGACCTTTGGCCAAGTAAAAAGTAAATTTATTTTTTGCACTTCTAGGGGATAAACAACTGTCAATGATAAAAACTTGCAGGGGTTGCAGAGGCAATCATAAAAAGCAAGTAGTCAATGTAGATATTAATGTGAAGGAATAGAAACAGTATCACTGTGACATCCGGGTGGAGAGGGATTAACATCAGCTGATCAGCTTCTACCTTAGATCAGTGGTCAGATACAGCCAGTGTCCAAGACGAACCAAAATAGCGGAGGATCCTTTTGGACAGCTATCAGCTCTATAGCTGATCGTGGGAGTAAACCCCACTACGCTGCAGGCGGTATAATGTGATGTCCACTGCTGAGGAATGGAACCAGGAGAGCTGAACAAGCTGGCTGGAGTTGGGCTCACAGGATGATGTAGGCATTGCGCCAGAAGTGAAGGCAAACAGGATGTCATCTATCGAGGTGGACCGCAAGCTCTGGGTTGCCGTGACTACCTTGACTATTATGTTTTGCGCAAAAAGACTTTGAAAAAGTGCATGCGTGCAAAACCATAGAGAGCTTTGTTTTTGTGTTTTATTATCCATTTTTTTCAGTGGTTGGCGGCTGCACTGGGTTCTAACTCATTTTACATTTTCCAGGATTTGTATACCTACATATACGGCTGAAAGTTCTTAGCGGTCAAGGAACTTTGTATTTATTCTTAATCGTGAAATGATTGAGACCCCTATAACCAATACAAGGTCTCAGTTCACCACTCTTCTTCTTCACAAAGAAGAAACCAGCACCAGCAGGAGACGAGGATTTGTGGATAATTTGCGGAGGATTTGCGGATGAAACCTTGAGAAAGTGCATCTGCAACATACTCCTCCATGGTCTTATCCTCCAAGACCGACAAAGGGTTAACCCGGCCACAAGGGGGTACGGCACCAGGTTGAAGGTCAATTGCGCAATCATGCGGAGGCAAACTACTGGCTTGACCTTTGTCAAAGACATTGCTAAAATTGCGGTACTCCTCCGGCAGGGAGAAGAGTGAAGAGGTGCACAGGACCGTAGCTACCTTCTGGAAGCATGTCTTACTGCATTGTGGGGACCAGGATAGAACCTCGGCACGGAGCCAATCAAAAGAGGTGTTGTGCCTCTGTAACCAAGGATAACCAGCGAAAACTTAGGTGAGGAAATAACTTGGAATTGGATTATCTCATGGTGAAGAGCCCCTACAGCCATGGACAAACAGAACAAGAGTCACATGGGCAGGCTGTAGAGCTCTCCTGTGAAGAGCCTCAATGGCAAGTGGAGTGTCACGCAGCTGCAGCGGAATCCAGTGCTTCGATACAAAGGCAGCATCAATGAACAGGCCTGCAGCCCCAGAGTCGATTAGAGCCTGTATCTCAACGGACGACTCAGCCCAAGAAAGGGTAACCGAAACCAGGGGCTTATCCTTCTGGATAACTGGGGACAAAACGCCACCTAAGGTCTGTCCGTGACAGGACCTCAAGGTCCGGGCATTTCCTGGATGGGTAGTGTGACAGACCTAGCCACAAAAGAGGCTTTTGGAGGGGACTGAATGCCAGTCTACCGCAAACCAATGTTCTATTGTGTTTGTCTGCCTTGGATCACAGGATGTGTATTGCATTGGAGGGTTTGTGTTTGTCTACCTTGGATCACAGGATGTGTATTGCATTGGAGGGTTTGTGCTTGTCTGTCTTTGATCACAGGATGTGTATTGCATTGGAGGGAGGGGGGATTCTTCCAACAGCTCTCCCTGCTAACACTGTGTACTGATGAGACGTTAAACACACCTGACCTGTGTATCCATTGTCATTGGACAGTTTAACCCGCCCTCTTTTCCAAGGGTGGGGGGGAACGAGTCTCTGAGTTATTTTACCTGTTGTGACCATGTGTTATAATAAATGAGTTGATTCCTGCTTGACCCTGAAGACAGAGCCGTGTCTCGTTTTTGGGGTGGATTATTTGTATGGGTTCCTTGTTCGGCTGATTGGAGTGTTCGGTAGCTGCCTTTGTGTTTGGGTATGGAATGTCCTAAACGACTTTAACCCCTTTCATACTCGGGGTGTCGTTACAGGTAGGACAAGACTTCAATAAGTGACCTGCCTGGCCACAATAAAGGCACAATCTCTCCCTCCTCCTAAGGGTTCTCTAATCCACAGAGAGACACATGAAGCCCAAGTGTATGGGTTCACCCTCACTGAACGACTCGGTACCAGGAGGCATGGGAGATGAGGGAGGCAAGGGTGGGACTGCAAAGCTTGGAGACAAATATACAGGAGGCTTCCGCAAGCGCTCCTTAAAAGAGTCGTTCTCTGAGTCTGGAGTCAATGAGGATGGCTAACATGATCAACTTCTCCAGCTCAGTGTGTATATCTCTGGCTGCTATCTCATCCTTGATGGTATCCGAGAGACCATGAGAAAAAGCAGCCACGAGGGTCCCATTGTTCCAAGCAACCTCTGCTGCCAGAGTACGGAATTCAATGGCCTAATTGGCAACAGTGCTCGTACTCTGATGGACATGAAGCACTAGGCAGCAGAAGCGGAGCATGTAGGAATGTCAAATACCCTTTTAAGGCACAGATGCGCTGTGCATCCCTGTTCCCCATTTCAGGCAGTAATCAGGGCTGAATCTATGCCTGAATTCGGCCCCAAAATGGAGCCAAAGGCTCACAACGTTTCTGTGCATTGCACTTCGCAGCCGCAACGGAGATATGTGAACCGGCTCCATAGGGAGCCAGTCATATTCTCCTGCTATGCAAATTGGATGCGGAGAAAGCTGCATCCAATTCGCATAGGCGTGAACCCGGCCTTAAGGAAGCCAGGTTTGCCCAGGCCAATGCTCTCTAAGAAAGCAAAGATATAACGAAACCTACTTTGCTTCTGTCCGTGGGAAATGTCTGGCACAGCATCTCAAAGTATATCTCAACCTGGTTGGGAAACCCTCTGCATTGGACTGGATCACCCATAAATCACTGGGGAAGCAGAGCAGAACCAGATATACCTCTTATAGAGGTAATACTTGAGGCGGGTGCCTGCACAGAGACTGAAGCAGCAGCAGGGATGGCCTGCAACACAGGTTGTACAGGAGCAGCCACAGTGGGAGATTCCAGGTGAGCCGTGCGACTCAGGAGCATTTGTAACGCCATGGCAAACTGATCCATGTGGTGATCCTGCTCATCCAATCTGGAAAAAATATTACCAACAAGTGGATTAACTGCTTCTTCTGAATTCAGAAGCCTTCGTCTACTGTCAGAAACCATGAATCAGTCTGAGACAGAAGTACAGTTAAATCACACTTGTTTAATAATAATAAAGGTAAACAGCATAAACCTAGTCAAAACATAGCCAGAGTTCAGGAACCGGAATGGATAGTCAGACAGGCCAAAACATCAGTGAGCCAGAGATGAGCATAGTAGAACAGCAAGCAGGATTTGGAGCCAGAAGGAATGTCAGCCAAACAAGTCTTTAACAGGAACACAGGAGAGCGTCTCTAGAGATGTGACCAAGGCGAAGGCAGAGATCATCTGGGCTGGGCGGCTTAAGTAGGCAGGACTGACGAGCAGGCTATCATTAATAGGTGAGTCACTGTGGAGAAATAGGAGCTGGCAATTAGCCGACAGCTGAGTGGCCAGCTCAGAAAAGGAAGGGCTGAGCCCAGCCATGACAATGTGTTTGTCTCTTACAGCTAACATTAAATGAAATCATGTTATGGTCACTGCTACCCAGATGTTCTTTTACAGTGCATCCAGAAAGTATTCACAGTGCTTCACCTTTTCCACATTTTGTTATGCTATAGCCTTATTCCAAAATGGATTCAATGAATTATTTTCCTCAAAATTCTACAAACAGTACCCCATAATAATATGAAAACAGTTTGTTTGAAATTTTTGCAAATTTATTAAAAATAAAAAACGAAAATTTTCCTGAATGGCAAGCATCATGTCTGGAGAAAAACAGGCACAGCTCATCACCTGACTAATACTATGCCTACAGTGAAGCATGGTGGTGGCAGCATCATGCTGTGGGGATGTTTTTCAGTGGCAAGAACTGGGAGACTAGTCAGAATTGAGGGAAAGATGAATGCAGCAATGCACAGAGACATCCTTGATGAAAACCTGCTCCAGAGTGCTCTGGACCTCAGATTGAGGTGCAGATTCATCTTTCAACAGGACAATGACCCTAAGCACACAGCCAAGATAACAAAGGAGTGGCTACGGAACAACTCTGTGAATGTCCTTGAGTGGCTCAGCCAGAGTCCAGACTTGAACCCGATTGAACATCACTGGAGAGATATGAAATGGCTGTGCACCGAGGTTCTCCATCCAACCTGATGGAGCTTGAGAGGTCTTGCAAAGAAGAGTTGGAGAAACTGCCCAAAAATAGATGTGCCAAGCTTGTAGCATCATACTCAAAAAGACTCAAGGCTGTAATTGGTGCCAAAGGTGCTTCAACAAAGTATTGAGCAAAGGCTGTGAATACTTATGTACATGTGATTTGTTTTGTTTTTATTTTTAATAAATTTGCTAAGATTTTAAACAAACTTCTTTCACATTGTCATTATGGGGTATTGTTTGTAGAATTTTGAGAAAAATAATGAATTTAATTAGTCTGTAACATAACAAAATGTGGAAAAAGTGAACCACTGTGAATACTTTCCGGATTCACTGTATATGAATATTGGTAATAATCTCTGCATGGTTTGAGATTACCAGGTCCAGCAGAGCATCATTCCTAGTCAGGGCCTCAATAAACTGGACCATAAAATTGTCTTGTAATAGGTTTATACATTTTTGCCCTTTAACTGTTCCAGCAGTTCCATTACTCCAGTCAGTGAACCATACAAAATAAAAAGCTCATAGGGATTGAATAGTTCTTCTACCTAACTTGCAAAAGCAATTTCTTTTGCTCTATTAGTTGTTGTGGGGAAGCAATAGAAACTTCATGTCTATTACAAAGTTTTGACACAGAAGAGTGAGTCACGGGAATGATGTGTAATGGAGTATTAAACACCAAGAAAGACTCACAAAAAAATGAGAAAACTGTGGTCTCTAAATACATTTTCAATAAAGCCAAGAATATCAGATGACCATATCTATTTTTGCCATGAGAAATAGTTGAACAGTAAATAGTAACAGTCTATTGTGTTGTAGTGTTATGCCCTGTACACACGGTCGGATTTTCCGACGGAAAATGTGCGATCGGAGCGTGTTGTCGGAAATTCTGACTGTGTGTGGGCTCCAACATGCAAAGTTTGAGAGCAGGCTATAAAATTTTCCAACAACAAAATCCGATCGCATCAATTCCGACTGTGTGTGGACAATTCCGACGCACAAAGTGCCACGCATGCTCAGAAGAAATTCCGAGACAGAACTGCTCGGTCTGGTAAAATTAGCATTCGGAATGGATATAGTACTTTCGTCAGGCTGCAATGTTTTAAATTGTTTAATGCAGCGCACTCTTTTCTTTATAATGCTAGAAGAATGAAGTAGTTTTGCTGCTCATAGTCACACAGAGTTCTCACAAACTTTTTTCTTTATTATTTATCATGATTTCATCAATATATTTTGATTTGTCACATCTGACAAAAAAGATATATATATATATTTTTTGTTTGTATTTTTTTCAAGCCTGATCTTGTTTTTTTTTTTTTACTCCAGAATAGTTTTGGGTGTGTTTTGTGTGTCAAGTTACCACAACACGATTATTATCTTGTATTATTTAATCTCAAGGAGGTTGCTTGGTGTTGGTGTCTCTTGTTAATTTCACATTTTTTTTAAATGTACCTGCCTCCTCACAAACAGACTGTCCTTTTTGAAGGAAAACACACATAGGCAAGTATAATTTAAACAAAAATTCCTTTATTAAGGGGTCATAACCAAACAAAGAGGGAGGCAACGCTGGATAAACTGCAGAAATTTGCGAAGCCTTTGGCCCCCAGGGCACACATCAATTATTTTACTGCAAAATTGGTGGCCTGAGGAGTCCATATCTAAGAGAGTACAGTCTGGTCCAGAAGTCCAAGAGATCATGAACAGCAGCAGATGACATGTATTGTCCCCAGGCTGTGGTCATACAAGAGCCTGCATCTTTTGCCAGACCAGATTGAACCCAGGCAATCACTCTCTGGTCTTCCTTACACGCTTCCTTCCCGGCTGTGGCTCTGGTGTTGGAGGTGTGGCAGGAGGAGGAGTAGGACCTGGAGGAGGAGGAGGAGGAGGACCTGAAGGAGGAGGAGGAGGAGGACCTGGAGGAGGAGGAGGGAGGACCATGGGTGAGCTGACAAATGTGGCTTTTGCATGTGAGTTGGCCCCTCAACTCCTTATGTAGAGCTTCTAAAATGACACACTCACATAAGAGGTGTTGGCCCTCCTCCATTTGCAGCATTTTGCATGCTGTTATGGCAGCAAAATCCTATTCCACACTGTGGGGTGTTCTGAGGGCCTCAGTAGCCTTCTAATATAGGCCAATTGCAGCCTCTACCAGGTTACTCCTCTTCCTGACACTTTTTCTTTGAAGGCGGAGGGGAGGGACCTGGGTATCGGGCAGCCTACTTGGCCCAGCCACCTCCTGGCTGAGACTTCCCTGTGTATGAAAAAGGGACATCGTTTTATTTTTTGGTTCATCAATCACAATCATAAATTAGTACTCCAAACTAACTAACATATATTTAACATCATTAATTTGACAACCAGAAATATTTAGAAGAATGCTATTCCTGGCTCAAGCTGGGCTCCTCCACATGTTGCTGCCTGGAAGGCCCAGGTTGGACGTCAGAAGCCTCAGCTGGGGTGTAATGAAGCGTGGAAGGAAGAGTGGAGAGTGCTGGCCTGGGTTCAGTCTGACCTGACAGAAAATGCAGCCTGTCATAGTACCACAGCCTGGGTACATAAATGTCATCTGCTGCTCCTGATCTCTGGGAATCCTGGACCTTCTTGCATTCCCTTATAGATAAGTGCTTCTCATGGCACCCATTAGGATCTTCAAATAGGTGATGTCTGCCGTGGGGATCACCAGCTTCACAAATTGCAGCAAATTATCCAGCGCTGCCTTCCTCTTTGTTTGGTTCTTATAATCAAAGTGGTTTACCTGCCACAGACAGGGCAGCTCCCTGAACATATCTATGAATATGCTGAGAAACTCCTGATCCTTCAAGATAACCATTTTCTCTGCAAGACACAACACAAGACAAACCCTAAAATTCTCCTAATCTTGTCCCAATAAAGGCCTCAATCTAGAAGCAGTATAGGCCCAATGTTAAATCTTACCTTCGTTATCACGATCGGCACCTCCGATACTCCTTCCTCCGCTCACAGATCGTACGTACTATGCAAGCGTGTTACGCTTTATATACACTGCGCATGCATGAAACTGCGCCCTCCCCTGACGTTCTTTCTAGTTTATTCCCCACCCCTTCTCATTCGGCGCAGTGGGGAAGAGCACATGGCGGAGACACAGCAGGTGTCTGATAATTACACCAACAAGGAGGAGGAGGAGAAAACCCCGGAGCCAGAAACGTCCCGATCCTGGAGGAGACGATTTAAGGCATCAAATATGTCCTTTGGGGAGATGTTGGAGATGGTCGACATACTGAAGAGGGCCGACTATGATGGGAAGTATGGACCTTACCCCAACCCCAATGTCAGAAAGGCCAAGATAATGGCGAAAGTAGTCAAGAGTCTGCACCAGAATTTTGGGGTACGACGATCCAAGGATCAACTCAGGAAGCGGTGGTCAGACCTCAAATTAAGGGAGCACAAGCAGTACAGAAGGATCAGGAGAGTGCTGCAAAAAAGTAAGTAGTTGTGCTGTGTTCCTATTCGTTATTTTTACTACGTTCATGCTGCTCCATGTGCTTTTCTCAACTGTTGTACAGTTTAAAATGGCAACTTTCATGTTCATGGGCACGTTATTCGTTCGTTCGGCATAGAAAACACCATGTTTTGTCAAGATGCAGTTCTAAACATTTTTCCAGGCATACTTCTGTTAACTAAATTTTGTTGTCTAGATGGGTTTGTAACTAGAATGTAATGTAAACTAGATTGTGTGTAAGGAGAGGACACTCAGCAGCTGTTTACACATCTGGACGCTGGAGCACTAGTGTGGGACACCAGAACACCCTTTTTATTAGGGGCCCCACACAGGTGCTCCAGTGTGTACTATAGGGGTGTCTCCATCTGTGAAGCTTGTACAAAACAGGTAAGTATTCAAGCTTGAAAAAGTGACAAAAATATTTCTTCATCTTGCAACTCTGCCAAAACAGACAATTGTACCCCACTTCCAAGCAATGTTTCATGTTCCTATTTCTGTCATCAAATATCTGTGTGCTAAGTATACCTATTTTTTTGACATTGAAGAACATCGTTGATGTTTTAGGGAGAGTTTAAAACACCTCCAAATCCCTTACTTTTTGGTGGTTTTTAGCATCTAAAATTTTTTCACATTTTTTGACATATTCGAGGGAAGCCAAATTTTGAAGATGCACACAGTGCGTCAACATGTGCTATCTGCCATCAGAGGAGATCAATGTATGCATTTTGGGGGTGCAACCCCTTCCTCAATAATAAAGTAGCTGAGAGGAAGGGGTTGCACCCCCAAAACGTGTCCCTCGATCCCCCATGATGACAGCTAGCACATGTTGACATTCAGCAATTTGTGTGCATCTTCCAAATTTGGCTTTTCCAGGGGTGACTTCACCCCATCTGCTGAACGCAATATCAAACACAGTTTATAAATACTCATGTCTGATATTGCCTTCAATTTCTACAAAAGTTGAACTTTGTAAGTTCCAGATTTGTGTATTTCTTTTTGCTTTTAAACATGCCCGTTTTACCTTAAATGGACATTTCTACTTTTATTAATGTGACCCAAAAAATTGTTATACAACAAACATGTTGGTTTGTTTTTAAAACCTTATATAAATGCACATGTGATTGTGCTGGTATTAAAAAGATTGATAATCAAGAATGTGTGGCTTCTTCTTTCAATGCTTCAAAACTTTTGTTGTGGTTAAATTGGCGTTTTCTGTGACAATGGGGGTTAGTTCCTAAGGGAAAATCCACTTTGCACTACAAGTGCAGTTTCAGTGCAGTCTCAAGTGCACTTGTAGTGCAAAGTGTTGTTGCCTTTAGTAAATAACACCCAACAGTGCTTTCTAATGTTACACAATCACGCCATTTTCAGGACTACCCACATTTCAGTCAGGGTCAGCTAAAAGAAACACAAGCAGTAAATGTCACCAAATATTTTAGTAGTTAAAATTATTTTTTTATTTAAAAAATGTCTCAGACATTGTCTGGCATATTGATGGCCCACCTACCCGCAAAGTATTCTATATATCTTAGACCGACCTCGCGGGCACTCAGGGGGGGCAAGCCAGGACGGACAGCTTCAAGCGCCGTCAGGGTTGGTTCATTTACATGAAATCTGGATTCAGGCCCAACTGAGCCAGCATAGTTCACAGAATTTCTCCTTAAAAAGTTGTGGAGAACACAGCACACCAGGATGATATGATTGAGTTTATACTCTGCCATATGTATGGGTGTAAGAAATAGGCCGAACCGGCTGGCCATGATTCCAAACGTGTTTTCCACCACTCTTCTGGCTCTGGCCAGCCGGTAATTAAAAACCCTCTGGTCCGGGGTGAGGGTCCTCATTGGGAATGGCCGCATAAGATGGTCCCCCAGCGCAAAGGCTTCATCCGCAATGAAGACGAATGGGAGTCCTTCCACATTGTCTTCTGGAGGTGGCAAGTCCAAGCTGCCATTCTGGAGATGCCTGTAGAATTCAGTCTGGGTGATGACTCCACCATTGGACAGCCGGCCATTCTTCCCCATGTCCACATACAGGAACTCATAAGTAGCCGACACCACCGCCAACATCACAATACTCTGGTGGTGGTGGGACGATGTGGACGTGTTTCCCATCAATTGCCCCAACGCAGTTAGGAAAGTCCCACCGCTGGGCAAAGTGGGAGGCCACAGTCTGCCATTCCTGTGGGTTGGAAGGAAACTGTGGAGTCAAACAAGAAAAATAAATTAATCATTTTGCACATAGACATGGAAAGCAGATTAGACACAAACATTCTTGGCCAACATCAGTATAACATTTATAAGGTATAAGGTCCACCTATCAGATTCCCCCCCCCTCTCATGGGCCATTTGTAAAATTTTATGGGGGGGGAGATGTTTTGGATAGGTAACCCTCTCCTCTTCATTGAGAGATGAATGACTAAATAATGTGGATTACTTTGGTCAGCCCCTCCTTACTTATACTATTGGCAGCCCACTGGACAGGTAAGAAGTGTCATAATACAAAGAGATAAATACACACTGTACACATTTTAGCACATTTTTACATTCTGCTATTACCTATCAATAATAATAGGATACAACAAATTTAAACAGTACCATTTGAAAGTATTCAGGCAGGTCCTTGCACTACATGCTTTGGGGAATTCATCCATAAATCTGACCACTAAAGAGTTGGGTATAGTGTTATGGGTTTGGCAAAGTCAGCAGATAGAGGATTGGTACCAACTGAGTTAGCAGTTGGGGGGAGGGAGGGTTCCCAAAGTTTTGGGACACCAAAAAAAGCCTCTGGCACTCTGTCTGAATTTAAAGCACAAATCGCAATTTTAAACATTTTAGGGGGTGTTTAGGGTAAAGCACTACTATGGAGCTGACAAAATACATTGTTAAGTGACTACACAAGGTGAATATAGGGCCAGGAGAGCATGCTGGGTAAGTAAGTGAAGGCAAATATGTATGAAGGACAAAAAAATTACATAAAAATCCAGCATGCATGAGGACAAAGATGACATTCACAGCATATTACAATCATGGTAATTAGGGAATGAGGAAAGAAATACAATATATTATCAAACATTAAATACATTAAAATGTGGTTAATGGATAAAAATCTTACCTTCATATACTCCTTCTGCAGGACCTGGATGATGGCAGAACAGGTCTAGGGGATAATGATTCCCAGAGCCTGGGGGGAGATGCATGTTGGGAACTTGAGGTCCTGCAGGCTTCTCCACGTTGCCAAGTACCGCAGGGTGGCGACTAGCCTCTGCTCCGGAGTGATGGCTTGCCTCATGCAGGTATCCTGCCTGCTGATATAAGGGGTCAGCAAAGCCAACAAACGGTGAAAAACAGGGTCCATCATCCTGAGAAAGTTCCTGAAATCATCAGGATTATTCTCACGGATCTCACGGAGCAAAGGCATATGACAGAACTGGTCATGCTGGAGCAACCAATTCTTGGTCCATGAACTCCTCCCCACCCTGTTCATGGACTGGACTTGTGTCAAGGTAAGGACCCCAAGACCAAGCCCCCGCACAGCACGAACTCTGCGAGGAGCAGATATATGCAACATGGCTAGAAAATGGTCAGCAGCTCAAAACGAAATAACAGAACGCACTGAAGAACAACAAGGCCTTTGAAGAGCGACCTGAAAATCAATAACGAACAAACACGAACCCAATGGCAAGTCAATTGTACTCGCTGCACACACTGAAGACCAGATACAAACCCACAAGCACAAACTGAAAAGCAAAAAATGATCTGAAAGCCGCGAGTCTGAAAAAGCACGAATCGTCTCTCACCAAACTTTTACTAACACGAGATTAGCAAAAGGAGCCCAAAGGATGCCGCGCTTGGTTCTGAACTGCCCTTTTATAGTCTTGTCCTACGTGGTGTACGTGACTGCTCTCTTGGCGATCGGAAATTCCGACAACTTTGTGCGACCGTGTGTATGCAAAAAAAGTTTGAGCCAACATCCGTCGGAAAAAATCCATGGATTTTGTTGTCGGAATGTCTGATCAATGTCCGATTGTGTGTATGGGGCATTAGAGGTTAAAATTAGATATTAAAAAGTGATTTCCACTACCCTCCAAAAAAGTTTCAGAGTATTACTTACATGACAGATGCCTCCACTCAACATAGCAGAGTACATCTGGATTCCTCCATTTGATGCTTCTCTAAAAGTGCTCCAACTAGAGCACCGTTGTGTGGTGCGTGAACTGCCCCCGCATCCATTCACTTAATTTTACTGTCCTTTTAAAACACCAACTGCTGCTAGTGATAGTGGTGTTAGAGGAAATTCTGTTAAAAAAAAAGCAGAAACATTTGTTTTAGAAAATAATAATAAACCCAAAATACATTTTCTTTACATCCCAACATTAATTACATATACATATCTACAGTATCTATGTGTTTTGTGATAACTAGCTTTAAATCTTAGCACATTAAGGTCACAGCCACTCACAGCCTCTCACACTTTAGTCTCCTCCAGACAGTCCTCTCAGAAACTCTGAGCATGTATCCAACAGCTTCCTGCTGTACTCACGCCAACCTGTATGAATGAATGAATGAATGAATGATTTGTAAAGCACTGCAAATGCGAACTAAATCGCCTCAAGGCGCTAATGCGTTTTGTGCTGTCATCTTCTTAGAAGAGGAAGGTCTTGAGTTTTTTCCTGAAGGCTAGATAGTTTTCGGAAGAGGGTTTTAGCTAGATGTAAGTCGGAAGAGCGTTTCATTGCCGAGGTCCCTGGACTGCGAATCTTCGTTCTCCCCTTGCTTTGTAGCAGTATTTGGGAATAAGGAGGAGGTTTTGGTTAGATGATCGCAGATTGCGATTGGGTGTGTAGTGTTTTATTTTCTCTCTGAGGTATTGAGGGGTGTTACCTTGTATGCATTTGTGGGTGAGGCAGAGGGTCTTAAATGTGATCCTATTCTTTACGGTTAGCCAATGTAGGCTCTTCAAGGTGAGGGAGATGGACTCCCTGGGTTTTTTTCCTGTTAGCAGTCTTGCCGCCGCGTTTTGGATGGCCTGTAGGTGCGCAAGCTGATATTGGGTTAATCCTATGTAGAGTGAGTTTGCGTAGTCGAGTCGGGAATTGATGATTGTTCCAACTACTGCTGCTTTGTCCTCTTCTGGGATGAAGGGGATGAGTCTGCGTAGCAGGCGAGGAGATGGTGAGATCCGCTGACTACTGATCCTATTTGTGCATCCATTGTCATTTCTGAGTCAAAGATAACTCCGAGACTCTTGGCTTTGGTGCTTGGAGAAATGGTTTGTCCTAAGATGGTGGGAGGAGTCCACCGAGTCTTGGTTTTAGCATTTTGGTTAGCGTGTAGGAGAAGAAGTTCTGTTTTTGACCCATTGAGTTTGAGGGAACTGATGGTCATCCAGTCATTTATCAAAGTGAGGCATTTCTCTAATTGCTGGTGGTCTTTTTGTCCGGTGATGCGAAAGTAGATTTGGGTGTCATCAGCATATGAGTGGAAGCAGAGGTCTGATTTTTTGATGAATTGGAGGAGTGGGCGGATGTATATGTTAAATAACACTGGCGACAGGGGTGAACCCTGAGGGACCCCACAGGAGATTGTTCGGGTTTCAGAGGTGAATGCTCCTAGTTTCACTGTCTGAGAGCGATTCTCTAAGAAGGATGAGAACCATTTTAGACTAGAATCTGTGGCTCCTGCTACTTCTGTGAGGCGGACAAGTAGAGTATTGTGGTCCACTGTGTCAAAGGCTGCACTGAGGTCTAACAGTACCAAGAGGCATGACTCTCCGTCATCTGCTGCTTCGAGGGCATCATCCCATATTTTTAGAAGTGCAGTTTCTGTGCCATGGCCAGGGCGGAAGCCTGATTGTAGAGTGTCCAGAAGTTGATGTGTGTCCAGGTGGCGTTGTAGCTGTTGTACTACCGCTTTTTCCATAATCTTGGAGATGGTGTTAAGGCTTGTTATCGGTCTGCGGTAGTTAGGATCCTTAGGGTCGCGATTAGGTTTTTTTAGCAGGGGTTTGACGATGCCTTGCTTGAGGGTGGTTGGCACAATCCCTTCTTTAAACTACTGATTTATGAGGTGTGTTATAGTGGGAGCCAGGATGTCGGAGCATTCTTTAAGGAGTTTCGTGGGAATGATGTCATTTGGTGATGTGCTGTCTCGAAGGCTTCTCATAATGTTTCTAGTCGTGTCAGTGGTGATTGGGGTCAGGAAGAAGTCCAGTGGTTGTGTGATGTTTGTGTTGATATCCTCTTTTTGTTTTGGTTGGGTAAAGTTGGTTGTTTTTTTCTGTTGAATTGATTTCCGAATGTTGTCGATTTTGTCAATGAAGAAATTTGATAACTCATTGCAGAATTCTTGAGTATCGTTTGCTGGAGGCTCTAAGCAGGTTGGGTGCATTGACTGGGCGACTATTTTGAAAAGTTCCCGTGGCCAATTTAAGGCAGTTGAGATGGTGTTCGAGAAATGTTCTTTTTTGGCTTTGAAGATTGCTTTGTGGTATTTCCCAGTAAGTACTTTGTAGTTTGTGTGGTTTTCCTTGGTAGGGTTTTTTCTCCATGCTCTTTCAGCTCTTCTACGTTCTTTCTTGAGTAGGGTGAGCATGGCATTAAACCATCTCGAGTTTTTCTCTGAGTGTTCTGCGTTTTGGCGCTACTGAGTCTGCTGTTTGTAGTAATGCCTTATTTAGGGAGTTGAGTGTTTGTTCCATTGAGAGGTTTAAGTTTAGCGATTGTATTTTGTTTGATAATGTGGTTTTGAAGAGTTCGGAGTGCAGTTTCTTCTGAGATCTGTTCCAGTGTGTTGTTGTTGCATGTTTCTGTTTTTGGAGGGTGGTGTTAGTGGTGATTTTAAATTTGATGGCGTGGTGGTCCGTCCATGGTAGTGGTGTGTTGTCGAATATGTTGATGTCCATGTTCTGTTTGAAGATGAGGTCTAGAGTGTGTCCTGAGCCATGCGTGGGAGTATTTATCAGCTGTTGGAGACCTAGTTCTTCTAGTTGGTTGATGCAGGTGGTCGCAATAGGGTCTTGGGTAGAGTTTGCCCAAAGGTTGAAGTCCCCAAGTACCAGAAGGTTTTTGGTTTTCAAGATGTGCATTGAAATGAATTCAGTGAGTGGTGTAAGGAGATTGGTCTTTGGTCCTGGTGGCCTGTAGCATAGTAGTATGTGAATGGTGTCTTGGGGTGTTGTTTGAAGATGCAGGGGGAGTATCTCCATGAAAGGCACTGAGTCCTGTGAAGTCGGTTTAGTGAAGGCAAGGTGCGATTTAAAGATCACTGCTAGGCCTCCACCTTTTTTTCCTATTCTGTGCTCAGTTAGGATGCTGTAGTTCTCAGGCACTAATTCAGTTAGGATAGTGTTGCAGTCGGATGTTAGCCAACTTTCTGTAATGAAGAGGCAATCTATGTTGTTTTCGATGATGAAGTCATGGATTTCCAGTCTGTGCTTGACTGCTGATCTGATGTTGATCAGGGCGCATGCTAGCTGTTGTGGTTGGATTGGTCTCTCCCTGTATTTGATGGTTGCTTGTAGGTTGGTCCTTAGTAGTTTTTCTTTTTTTAGTCTTTTTTGAGTGGCGGTTGGTAAAGTTGAAGCGATGTTTCTTAGCCTGTGGAGGGCGTCCGCTGTGTACTTGAAATTGCACATGGTGAAACCACAAGTTGCTGAGGGAGGGTGATGGAGGCTACCGACCAACCCCCTGTTGATCCAGAGGAAGGCGAAAAACCCCTAGCTGAGCTAGCCAATTGCTGCAGCAGAGGAAAAAATTCCTTCTTGACCCCCCCGAGGGGCGATCGGACTCAAGGACCCTGGATCAACTGCTAGGGTCCCCGTGGGCTTACCTGTACAGGGTGGTCTGGAGGCTGACAGGTGGGGGGGTAAGGGTAGGGCATCTGACCGCTACTTACTAGTTGGAGTGGTGCTGCGGCTGGGTCTAGGGGGATCTCAGATGGACACTAGTCAGGTCCAGAGTTCCGGTGGTAGCCTGTGCCCACACAGTGAGGTCCAGTGTCAAGGAGGGGGTGATCCTGGTGAGGGGCACGCTGGACAGGTGTAGGAGGGGGTGAGGAGGCTGCTGGATCTAGGCCGCAGCCGTGGTCTGTCCCCCGAGTCTAATGGCTAGAGAACGGGGTGATTGGACGGCGGCTGCGGTGGTGCCCCGGGGGGTTGGGACCGTGATAGGAGGTCAGTGGAATGGTGGTCTTGCCTGGAGGTTGGCCGGTGCAGGCCTGGGGGGGACTGGGAGGGATCGGGTCCTGGTACTAACCTGCTGGGTGGTGGTAGTGGATTGTGAACACAACTGGGTGGACCAAGATGGCCGACGGACTAGCAGGCTGTCTTGATTCTCAACTCCCGCGGTGTCTAGGTCTTGTTCGTGGATGGTGGGGTAGGGTCCTGATGCTACCCGCTGGGGGGAGTCCGGGGATGAGCTCCGGGTGGAGTTGGTGGGCGCTGCTGCACAGGGTGGACCAAGATGGCCGACTGGCTAGGCCCGAGCCGCGGGCTTGCCTGATGCTAAGCTCCTAGAGCTTAGCTCCTAGGTGCTGAGGTCCTGTCCATGATGGTGGGATTGCCCTGGATGGATGGGGCGCCCGGGCTTGCCGATGAGGCTGGGGGTGAGCAGCGACAGGCACTGGGGGCTGGCCGGAGCCGCGGTGTGTCTTGTGAATTGCTCCGAGAGGCTCCGGGAGGCTGCTGTGCACAGCGTTCCAGCGGGCTGAGGCGGCGTAGAGTGGTGAGGCAGAGCTTAGCGGGTCTGATACTAAGATACCACGGTTCACGGAGCTGGTGGGTCGGGGGGGCCCGGTACAATGCGCCGGGAGTCTGGCTAATCTAGATGGAAGGGAGGTCGGGTGGCCACTAGGAAGTACTAGAAGCGGGAGCTTCCACACGCACCTACTAGATGGAGCTCACTTGAATCCTGGCTTACGCAAGCAGAACTGATATGGCCTTACACTTTAGTCCCCTTCAAATAGTCCTCTCACAATCTCTGTGCACAAACTCTGTGCATGTACCCAACTACTCTCTACTGTACTAAGTCCAACCTGTCACCTAGCTGGAACCCTTCTGACTCCTGGGCAGAAACTTTCTCACTCAGTGGGATGGAGTCTAGAAACAAAGTCATGACTCTACTAAAGGCCCTGCACACACATGAATAATCAGTGTGCCTGTTGTCTGCAAAACCAAGTCCCAGGATTGGAGACTTCATATCTCCCTACAAAGTCTCCAGACTCCAGGTCCCAAAACTGGAAAAACAGTTTCCTCTGAATGTCAAAAGCACCTTGGAGCCCCTCAACCAGTCTCAATGAGAATCCTGGATGATAGAAAACCCTTTTAGCACTGTGGCAGAGCACAGCATTGTCACAGTTTAACATATATATATATATATATATATATATATATATATATATATATATATATACTGTACCTTTTTTTTTTTTTCGAAAAACAAACATGTTATACTTACCTGTTCTGTGCAGTGGTTTTGCACAGGGCAGCCTGGATCCTTCTCTTCTCGGGTCCATCTTCGCTGCTCCTGGCCCTTCCCTCCTGTTCAGTGCCCTCACAGCAAGTTGTTTTCTATGGGAGCACCCGAGACGAGCTGCAGTTCTGTGTGTCCATTCAGACATGGAGCAGTTTGGTCTGCCCCCTCTCTCTCCTGATTGGCTAACTGACTTTGACAGCAGTGGGAGCCAATCAGGAGGGAGAGTCCTGGATAGAAATGGGATTGTGAAATAAAAAAAAAAAAAGACATGGGGCTCAGGTAAGTATTAGGGGGTGTTGGGGTGACTGCTGCACACAGAAGGCTTTTATCTTAATGCATAGAATGCAATAAGATGAAAAACTGACTTTACAACTCCTTTAATATTTGTACCTTAACAATAAAAACCTTTTCCTTACAAATTAAGATGGGGCATGGCCTGTTGTCCACCACAAATATACTTTGTGGAATCTTCATTATTGGATACACCATAGCAGATTAGACACTCAGGTGCATTGATGTTCTTCTGGATGCGTATGTGCACAGATATATGTGCAACAAATGAGCTTAGTGACACTGCACACATTTGTGCTTTCGACACAAATGTAATCTTATGCAGTTTTTAACCATTAAACAAGGTACCTTCTAAGGAATAATTTGCTACATTTCCACCCAAAATATTGGGGCATGGTAAGGAAGGTGGAGGCCACACACTCTTCTTTCACTCACCACTCAGGCTGCAGACCTGGATTAAGATCTGGCTCTAATTCAAAAATACACACACCTTCTCACCTACACCTTGTCATAGCTGTAGATAGTCTGATTGTATATTTTAAGGATTTAACAAAGTTTTGTGAGTTGTATTTTAAAACACATTATTCATGTAAAACAAAAAATACATAGAGACACCATGTAAGCATTTTATTACTCTAATATTAATACACGCACACACACCGTTTATAATGCAACACTGTTAAATACCAGAAAGAAAAAAAGGGTTCCCAATACAATACTTACTAATACTAATTACTTTTTAAAGGCAAAAGTACACATCAGCTTGTTAGGTATGTTATTTCATATTCAGTATTAGTGCCAAAAAAAAAGAAAATCTAGTTACAACTGATAATGAAGATCTGCCTACACATTACAGAGAGGGTAAATATTGAAAAACACAACTGCCCAACCTCCATCATAAACAAAGAGTACTACCAAGGATTTTTTTTTACCTTGCTGGAGGGTCCAGAATATAATATCTAAAAAAGTAAGCTTCAAATTTTAAATTTGCTATGCTTTATGAATGGGACCTGTATCAAATATGAAGTAGGTGTTATCCCAATTTTCCAGTAAAAAAGGAAATACTTTTTAATGTATAACTAAAGGCAATTATTTTTTTTAAGTTTTACATAGAGTGTCAGTTATGACACTTGTCAGTTATTGTTGCTGTCTGTGCCCTGTTAGGGAGATTCACCCTCTCTAATCGTCATGTTCATGTATATAAAATAATGTGCAGCGCTCAGAAATGTACAAAATCACTGAAGTGAAATGTGAATGACCACAAGAAATATGATTGAAAATAAAATAAGGTGAAATAAAATGAAATTATGTGCTCTACACATTCTGAGTAATGTAAATAGCCATATACAATACATGAAATAGTGATGTGAACAAACAATATTGAAATGTCTATATCCATAAACAGAAAATGTAATTATATAAAATAGTGGCATGAATTTCAAAGAAACATCCAGTGTTCAGTGAGTCCATATGTAATTATACAAAATTTAGTATGACATAAAAAAGTCCATGAAGAAATGATGAAAACAAGGGAAGAATAACTTCTAAACCAATGAAGGTGTCTCCACAGGACAGCAGTATTATATTAAACAACTGTGACAAAACCACCACCGGTTGTTAGAAGGCTTACCGGAGTAAGAGGACTCAAATGGGCTTATGCTCAATGAGTCAATAGAGCTTGATATTGACACCAATATGTGAAGCATCTAGATCTGTAGTCAGGATCAGAGTGAAAGGTGGTACATCTGTCCAGGATCAACACAAGGCAGTAATCTTTAGAAATGACCAGTGAGATGAGCTGGATCCTCTCAAGCAGTCAAACAGTATAGCCAAAAAAAGAAAAAACTCCACATAGTGTGAACCAGTAAAAAATATAATGCATTTAATAAAAGATAAATGGAACACTAACATTTAGTAGGTGTATAACAAGCGCTTAAAAATGTACAATGTGACCAACGCAATGGCATGTATCGTATATGTCTATTTACATTACTTAGAATGTGTAGAAGCACATCATTTCATTTTATTTCACTTTATTTTATTTTCAATCATATTTCTTGTGGTCATTCACATTTCACTTCATTTCTGAGCGCTGCACATTATTTTATATACATATTTTTTGTTTACTTTTCTTGGGTGTTGTGCTGGCTGCTATTTAATATCCTTTTTTGTGGTATTAGCGTGATATATACCAAAATCTTTTCCATTTTTCCAGTTTATACATACCTATATCACTGCAGACCCCCGTTTTATATTACATCCACTTGTAGTCAATTATAATGGACGTATTTGACTACAGAGCAACACGTGTAGTCAACACTGATGGCGTTTTCATAGCCACAGACAGTGATACAGAAAATGGAGGTCTGTTTTTGAGATTAAAAAATTTTATGGTGTCTGAATTACACCTGCAGTGGGACATAGCAGTTTTAGAACAATACATATCTGATAACATGGTACCCAGGAGTTTGAGGTAAGATATACACCCCCAACAAGGTGATTTGGACCCAGAGTCCTGGTTTAAATATTTTAATGAGGCTGGTACTAAGTTCCTTGATTTTCTCATTACTAGGAAATGGAATAGGCTCAATTGCCTGGATAGAGAAATCAAGGAACTCAAAGACAGCCTCCTTTTACACAAAACTCTACTGAGTATAATTCCCTATCCTCCAACCTCCAGACACATTTGGAAAAGGAGCAGAGGGATCAGAAAAACAAAAAGCATAAAAAAATACTCCGGGGATATAGGTGACTACAAATCAGGGCCAGTGTTTGGATGGCAAAAACGCCCCACTCCTGAGCAAACATCTGATGTTCCGATAAATCCAATTACATCAACGGAGGGACAGATGGATGTGGGACAATCCACTGATTCTAACATCAGAGCTGTCCATATGTTGGACACAAGAGGGGGCAACCAGAGGAACAGTTCCTCTCAACAAAGGGGCCATCACCCTAGCGTTCGCACTCCTACCAATCCACATAGAGGGAGACGGTCTTACCCCAATGGAAGAGGTGGCAGGGGGCATTTTAGGGGCAATCACTATAATCCCCCAACCCACCAATCATATCGCCACGGGAGACAAATTTGTAGACCTTCTCTTGAACATCATTTTGATTATCCAAAACTTTATAACTCTCAATCCTATTCTCAATGGTCCAATCGCCCCTCGGTACCCACTCACAATAGATATTCCCCTCTCCGTGACACCCACCATGAGGATTCGTACCCATATGTGGAGGCTGACTATGAGAACCCTTCTTATGGGTATAATCACCTCAATTCCAACACTTGTGGAGGGCATGTTTTTCACGGGGTTCGACAGGGAAGAAAAGGGGGTTCAGACCCAAGAGAGGTTCCCGAGGAGGGCGGAGAATACAACGGAAAATGAAAGAGAACATAATTGCACAAGGAGTGTGCAATCTTAGCACTAAGGAACTTAGTAGAGAAGAACAAACTATTCTTTATATAGGTCTCAAGTTTGCTTCCCCTAAAAATTGGACAAATTTGGTACATTTATCGATATACATAAGTATATTAGAAAAATTAATATCCAGCGGTATCTACTTACCAACCCATTTAGAAACTCATCCAAAGTAGCTACTTCAGGTACTGTACATTCTGGCTTGTCAAACCCATCTTTGTTCAATCCTCCAGTCCAGCCATTTATATTTTTAGAGACTTGGTTCTCAAAGATCTCGAAAAATTACCCCAACCAAAAAATATACAATCAGCCCACAATAAATGCAGGACTTAAATCCCTGTGTGACAGGAAGGATCCTGTTATTTGCCTAGCCGACAAAGGCGGTGGCATTGTCATTTTAGACAAAGATGACTATCAAAAAGAAATAATGAGAATTCCCAGTGATCATGATACTTACAAAGAATTACCCCATAATCCCACCTGTAGTTACAAGAAAGATCTTGTGACTTTAGTGGAAAAGGGGTTTGCTTCACAGATTCTAAATAAAAAAGAAAAAGCATCTTTGTTTAAAGTAGCCCCCAGAATTCTGACCATGTAACACTTACTCAAGATCCATAAGAACTCTACACATTCTCCTGGATGCCCCATCGTGAGTGGTATCGATTTGATTACCTCACGGTTGGGTCGTTACATTTTCTTCAGCTGCTAGTCAAGTGTACACCCTCATATGTGAAAGATACTAGAGAGACCATTCAATTGTTAGAAGGTGTCAATATGCAGGGTGATTACATTATCGCCGCAGCCGATGTGGCTTCTCTATATACCAGCATACCACATCAGTTGGGAATAGAAAAGGTTAAACACTTTCTAAAGATTTTTTACTTAAGCAGCTTAAGCAACTTGGCCAATTTATTTATGGCCAAGTGAGAGGAGGATGTTGTCTATGCCCAGGATAGGCCAGAATTGGTGCTTTGGGCCAGATACATAGACAACATCCTCCTCCTGTGGGATGGCAGTCCCGATTCCCTCGACCAGTTTTTCATTTCTTTTAACAAGAATGATCGAGGTATCTCTTTGACCCATGAATCCAGTTACAGGAAAATACATTTCCTGGACTTGGATATTGAGATCATTGATCGTCAGTTTAAGTTTAAAACCCATTTTAAGCCAACTGACCTTAACGGATTATCCCTATGGATAGTTGCCACCATAGATCCTGGTTGCGCTCAGTTCCGAGCAGCCAATTCCTTAGGTTGCACAGGAACTGTTCTGACACTGAAACGTTTAAAAACCAGGCTCTTGTCTTAAAACAGAGATTTTTGGATAAGGGATATGCGCATACAGAAGTCGAGGTTGAATTCCAAAAAGCTTTGGGAACCAAGCAAAACTCTTTATTGATAGACAGAGTTCGCATGGACTCCAATGAGACCTTTAAAAGGAATAAAAGTCATTTAAAACTGCTTACGGCTTTAATGTCCCGGCAATATGGATGAAAATCAGTGAGACAAACGGCATGGATACCCCCCACCCCCCTCAGTCCATTACCAGGCCCTTTGGGTCTTGTATGGATATTAAGGGGAACCCTGCACCCAAATTTTAAAAAGTAAAGGCGTGGGGCCCCCAGGCCCTATATACTCTGAACAGCAGTGTACAGGCAGTGCAAACAAGACAGGGACTGTAGGTTTGTTGTTAAGTAGAATCTGTTTGTAATTTTGAACTGGTACATTTTTAAAGTGTAGCTCCAGCCAAAAAAATTTATTTTTAAGCTTTTTGGAAAACATAGGGAAGGGTTATCACCCCTGTAACATTTGTTTTGCTGTCTGTGCACCTCTTCAGAAGATTTCACCTCACTTTCTGTCCCAATGACAAATGTTTTTTGAAAATTTGGGGTTTTTAGTGAAACAAGGATTGGTGATAAAGCATCAGTGAAGAGGAGACACGTTTTTCCCATATTAACTCTTACAGGAGAGAATTTCCCTTCCTAGGGGTAAATTTCATCTCGCTTCCTGTTGTCTCCTTCCGTTTGCAAGTAGGAGTCATTTGTAAGTTGGATGTTTGAAAGTAGAGGCCTGCCCTATATACTTTGCAGAAATTGGGGCCTTAGGTGTTGGTGTTGCCACAACACTGCAAGCCCTCACAGTTACTCTCGGTGGGCGCAGGAACGGGCCGTGCTGTGAAATATTAGATCAAGAATTGTAATTACATGCCATTGTTGAACAGTGGTAGAAAAATTGGCATAATTGGGCCTTTGGTGGTGGTGGTGGTGTTGCCACAACACTGTAAGTCCTCACAGTTACACTTGGTGGGCGCTGGAACTGGCCCTGCTGTGAAATATTATATCAAGAATTGTAATTACATGCACCTGTTGAACAGGGGCAGAAAAAATGGGCCTTTGGTGGTGGTGGTGGTGGTGGTGGTGTTGCCACAATACTGTAAGCCCTCACAGTTACTCTTAGTGGGTGCAGGAATGGGCCCTGCTGTGAAATATTAGATCAAGAATTGTAAATTCAAGTCCCTGTTGAACAGGGGCAGAAAAATTGGGCCTTAGGCACTGGTGCCACAACACTGACACCCCTCACAGATGCTATAGTTGGAGCGCAGGAATGAGCCCTGCTGCAAAGTATTAAAAACAAAATACCGTATGTGACGCTAACTAACCCTAAATAAAATGAACAAATAAAAAATCAGGTGCAATAATGATTGACATACAAACCATAAATTCTAGAGCACAATAAAAGTCAATAAAAAACAATCATAAAGTGCAATCAGGTGCAATAATGATTGACATACAATCCATACATTCTAGAGCACAATATAAGACAATAAAAAACAATCCTAAAGTGCAATGAGGAATAATTATAAAGTGCAGTAAGGAATAAGGAATTAAGCCAATAGCTCATTCAGAATATGTGCAAATAAAATTTGGAATAGTGAGATAGCAATGTGCAAAAAAGAAATCGTGACACACTGTTGTGTGTGATAGATGTCCCAAACGCACTATCAAGTGACCATAAAAAGTAATAAGTGCAGTCCAATAAACAGTGTAGTGCAGTGTAGTAATGATAATAAAGGGAAGTAGAAGTGCAAAAAACAATCGCTGTGATGAAAAGTGTCTCAGATAGATAAAGTTCATCCAATCATAGTCCGGAGTGCAACACCTATTTCCCCCAGCCTCTCACCTGTAGCAGCAGCCCCCAATGGGCCGAATCGAGCAAGACTTGACCCTTTGGGAAAGTCATGTGTGTATTGACGCAACGCGTCAGGGAGGAGCCAGGTGTTTCCGGGTACTATTACCGATTTTCAATGTAAGTTACTGCTTGTTTTTTGTTGCAAATAAATTTTAAATACTACACTATGGAGCCACCTTTTTTCTTTTACCATTCACCCGATGGCACTCATTGAGTGTGGGAGAGTGCAACTGTGAACTGGATATCGAGTGTCCCTGTGTGCTGTGACTACAACCGGATTCCCTGTGAAGTACCTTATCACTTGTTGGTTCATGCTCGATTCGGCCCATTGGGGGCCGCTGCTACAGGTGAGAGGCTGGGCAAATAGGTGTTACACTCCGGACTATGATTGGATGAACTTTATCTATCTGAGACACTTTTCATCACAGCGATTGTTTTTTGCACTTCCACTTCCCTTTATTATCATTATCAGAAGATTGGATCCTGCTGTTATTGGGAGTCGCACTACACTGTTTATTGGACTGCACTTATTACTTTTTATGGTCACTTGATAATGCGTTTGGGACATCTATCACACACAACAGTATGTCATGATTTTTTTTTCTTGCACATTGGTATCTCACTATTCCAAATTTTATTTGCACATATTCTGAATGAGTTATTGGCTTCATTCCTTATTACTTACTGCACTTTATAATTATTCCTCATTGCACTTTAGGATTGTTTTTTATTGTCTTATATTGTGCTCTAGAATTTATGGATTGTATGTCAATCATTATTGCACCTGATTGCACTTTATGATTGTTTTTTATTGATTTTTATCGTGCTCTAGAATTTATGGATTGTATGTCAATCATTATTGCACCTGATTTTTTATTTGTTCATTTTATTTAGGGTTAGTTAGCGCCACATATTTTGTTTTTATTTGTCTGAGTTATGTGAGTTCACTTTTGTATGTTGGAAGCTCCTTTCCAGCTTATTGATTAGTGTGGTTTTGCAAATTAGCATTTTTTATATTTGTTTTGCTGCAAAGTATTGCATCAAAAATTGTAATTATACGCCCCTGTTACACAGGCGCTGAAAATTTGGGCCTTGGGCACTGGTACTGGTGCCACAACACTGCAACCCCTCACAGATACTTTAGTTGGAGCGCAGGAATGAGCCCTGCTGCAATGTATTGCATCAAAAATTGTAATTACATGCCCCTGTTGAACAGAGGCAGAAAAATTGTCACAACACTGCAACCCCTCACAGATGCTATAGTTGGAGAGCAGGAATGAGCCCTGCTGCAAAGTATTGCATCAAAAATTGTAATTATACGCTCCTGTTAAACGGGCTGAAAATTTGGGCCTTGGGCACTGGTGCTGGGGCCACAACACTGCAACCTCTCACAGATACTCTAGTTGGAGCACAGGAATGAGCCTAGCTGCAAAGTATTGCATCAAAAATTGTAATTACACACCCCTGTTAAACAGGGGCAGAAAAATTGGGCCTTGGCCACTGGTTGTAGTGCCCAGAGACAAAAATGTTCTTACAAGCTATCAGCATGAAAATTGAGGAGGAAGAGGATTGTGACTCAGCATAAAAGGATAGTCACTCAGCATCAGCATAGGCAGTCTTGAAGGGATCTCACATTAAAAAAATCAATCAGTTACATCAGCATCAGGTGCTTGGTAGCTGGTGATCCAAGACTGATTCATTTTTATGAAGGTCAGCCAATCAACCAATTCGGTGGATAGGCCCACCCTGTGATCGGTTACAAAGCCTCCAGCAGCACTGAATGTGCATTCTGAAAGAACACTGGATGCAGGACAGGCCAGTAGCTCATTTGCATACTGTGCAAGCTCTGGACAGTGATCCATCCTCAAGACCCAGTAACCCAGAGGATTTTTAGTGGGAAAGGTGTCCAAGTCAGATCTTGCCCCTAGGTAATCATGCACCATGTGAATAAGATGCTGCCGATGGTTGCTGGAACCGATCAGACCTTGGGGCTGCGGACTAAAACATTGTCTGAAAGCATCGGTCAGACGGCCACCTTCTCCACCGCTCCTTCTGTGACTGACCGAAGCCTCAGCAGCACGTTGTCCAGGAGGACCAGGAAATTGTAACCTCCCAGGCTCTGAAAACATGTTGCACAAACCTTTCTGCAAGGCCTCCCGAAGATGTTTCATCCTCTGCTCCCTCTACGATGGCAAGATAAGGTCCGCAACCTTACCAATGTAACGTGGATCAAGGAGGGTTGCAAGCCAGTAATCATCCCTCCCCTTAATACCACGAATATGAGGATCCTTCTGCAGGCTTTGCAGGATCAGGGAGGCCATGCAGAGTAGGTTTGCTGAGGCATTCGGTTAAGAGTCCTTTGGGTCACTAAGGACAACATGATCCGCAGCCACCTCCTCCCAGCCATGTACAAGTCCACGGGTTTCTTCGGACTGTAAATGATCCCTTGACGACTGCTGCTGATGCTGAGTGCCAGGCTCCACCTCCAGGATGACACGATCCTCCTCCTCCTCCTCTTTCTGTGTGATCGGCAGGCATGCAGGAACACTGTCTGGATAAAGGGGGCATTGAGAGGTAAGGAAGTCCTCCTCTTCCTCCCTCTGTTCTGTCTCAAGTGCCCTGTCCATTATTCTACACAGCGTGTGCTCCAACAGGTGGACAAGAGGGACAGTGTCACTGATGCATGCACTGTCACTGTTCAACATCCTCGTGGCCTCCTCAAATGGTGACAGGACAGTGCATGCATCCTTGATCATAGCCCACTGGCGTGGGGAAAAAAAACAAGGTCCCCTGAGCCTGTCCTGGTGCCATAGTTGCATAAGTACTCATTGATGGCCCTCTGCTGCGTGTGCAGCCGCTGCAGCATGGCCAACTTGAGTTCCACCTGGTGAGCATGTCACAGATTAGGCGGTTCTTGGGCAGGTTAAATTCCTTTTGGAGGTCTGCCAGCCGAGAACTGGCATTATATGATCTGTGGAAATGCACACAGACTTTCCTGGCCTGCCTCAGGACATCCTGTAAGCCCAGGTACCTGCCCAAGAACCGCTGCACCACCGAATTAAGGATGTGAGCCAAACAGGGTACATGGGTTAGTTGTCCCTGTCAGAGGGAGGAGAGGAGTTTGGTGCCATTGTCTCAAACCACCATACCTGACTTGAGCTGCAATGGCGTCAACCACCTCTGAACCTGCCCCTGCAGAGCTGACAGAATCTCTGCCCCAGTGTGGCTCCTGTCCCCCAAGCATACCAGCTCAAGCACCGCATGGCATCTTTTTGCTGGCGTGCTTGCGTAGCCCCTTGAACGCCTACAGAGCACCACTGGTTCAGAGGACAAATCAGCACAGGAAGAGGCCATGGAGGAAGAAGAAGAGGAGGGGATGGAGGAGAGAGGTGTGGCAGAATCACCACTAGTAGAATTTTGGAGGGGTGGTGGCGGAACAACCTCCAACACTACTGCACCCTGTCCTGCATCCTTCCCAGCTGCCAGAAGAGTCACCTAGTGTACGGTGAAAGATAGGTAACGTCCCTGTCCGTGCCTGTTGGACCATGAGTCAGCGGTAATATGCACCTTACCGCTGACCGCCCTGTCCAGAGAGGCCAAGACATTGCCTTCCACATGCCGGTAGAGAGCCGGAATCACCTTCCATGAGAAAAAGTGGCATTTGGGAACCTCCACTGAGGAACCACACATTTCACAAACTCACGGAAGGGGGCAGAGTCTACCAACTGAAAAGGTAGCAGCTGAAGTGCTAGCAATTTTTCCAAGCTAGCATTCAACTGCTGGGTATGTGGATGGCTGGGAGCGAACTTCTTTCTACAGTGCAGCAGCTGGGGCAGGGAAATTTGCCTGGTACAATCTGATGTCGGTGTACCAATAACAGATTGCCCTCAAGTACATGGCTGTGACACACCTAATTCTATACCTTCATTCCTCTCAGTGCAGGTCTCAGAGAGGACTGAAGGTATAGTGGGGTTGGAGATCTCAGCTGGTGAGGAGCAAGGAGAGGTCCTCTTTGTTGTTTGGTGTGGGTCTTTTAGGTACGCTTGCCAACGAACTGCATGGCAGGTCAACATATGTCTGGTCAAGCATGTGATGCCCAAGCGGGAGATGTTTTGGCTACGCGAGATACGCTTGAGACATATGTTGCAAATAGCAGCGGTGCGATCTGATGCACTTGTCTCAAAAAAGGCCCACACCAAAGCACTTTTGGAATAACGCGCAGAGACAGCAGCACCCTGCACATGCGGAGCTCTGAGGTGTGATGCAGTCAGTGTGCTGCATTTAGGCTAGCCCCTGGAGGGCATCCTGCCTCGTTGGTGATGTGCCTCCTCCTCCTCCTCTCTCCTATCAGGCACCCATGTTGAGTCAGTAACCTCATCATCCCCTCCCTCCTCATCACTGGAGCAAACCTGGCAGTATGCTGCAGCAGGGGGAACGTGACTGCCAGATTGCTGTCCTTCTTGGGCACCCCCTCTCTCCATACTCACGTTACTGCCTTCATCTAGCTCAGTATCATCATCAGAGCCTTCAAAACGCTGGGCATCCTCCTGGAGCATGTACCCAACACTGTGGTCAAACAGTTTGAGGTACTCCTCAGGAGGACATATTACATACATATACATATTATACTGTAGCTAGCAGAATCAACTGCCTGCCTGTAGTATTATTAGTATGAAAACAGGTTGCAGGTTGCTATACTGTAGGTCAGACTGTGCAGGGTACACAGTACAGTAGCTGGAAATACTTCAATGAGCCTACACAAGCACCTGGCTGCAGGTTGCTATACTGTAGGTCAGACTGTGCAGGGTACACAGTACAGTAGCTGGAAATACTTCAATGCGCCTACACAAGCACCTGGCTGCAGGTTGCTATACTGTAGGTGAGATTGTTCAGGGTACACAGTAAAGTAGCTGGAAATACTTCAATGAGCCTACACAAGCACCTGGCTGCAAGTTGCTATACTGTAGGTGAGATTGTGCAGGGTACACAGTAAAGTAGCTGGAAATACTTCAATGAGCCTACACAAGCACCTGACTGCAGGTTGCTATACTGTAGGTCAGACTGTGCAGGGTACACAGTAAAGTAGCTGGAAATACTTCAATGAGCCTACACAAGCACCTGGCTGCAAGTTGCTGTACTCTAGGTCAGACTGTGCAGGGTACACAGAAAAGTAGCTGGAAATACTTCAATGAGCCTACACAAGCACCTGGCTGCAGGTTGCTATACTGTAGGTCAGACTGTGCAGAGTACACAGTACAGTAGCTGGAAATACTTCAATGAGCCTACACAAGCACCTGGCTGCAGGTTGCTATACTGTAGGTGAGATTGTGCAGGGTACACAGTAAAGTAGCTGGAAATACTTCAATGAGCCTGCACAAGCACCTGACTGCAGGTTGATATACTGTAGGTCAGACTGTGCAGGGTACACAGTAAAGTAGCTGGAAATACTTCAATGAGCCTACACAAGCACCTGGCTGCAGGTTGCTATACTGTAGGTGAGACTGTGTGGGTTACAAAGTAAAGTAGCTGGAAATACTTCAATGAGCCTACGCAAGCACCTGGCTGCAAGTTGCTATACTGTAGGTCAGACTGTGCAGGGTACACAGTAAAGTAGCTGGAAATACTTCAATGAGCCTACACAAGCACCTGGCTGCAGGTTGCTATACTGTAGGTCAGACTGTGCAGGGTACACAGTACAGTAGCTGGAAATACTTCAATGAGCCTACAGAAGCACCTGGCTGCAAGTTGCTATACTGTAGGTGAGATTGTGCAGGGTACACAGTAAAGTAGCTGGAAATACTTCAATGAGCCTACACAAGCACCTGACTGCAGGTTGCTATACTGTAGGTCAGACTGTGCAGGGTACACAGTAAAGTAGCTGGAAATACTTCAATGAGCCTACACAAGCACCTGGCTGCAAGTTGCTGTACTCTAGGTCAGACTGTGCAGGGTACACAGAAAAGTAGCTGGAAATACTTCAATGAGCCTACACAAGCACCTGGCTGCAGGTTGCTATACTGTAGGTCAGACTGTGCAGGGTACACAGTACAGTAGCTAGAAATACTTCAATGAGCCTACACAAGAACCTTCAAGCAGGTTGCTATACTGTAGGTCAGACTGTGCAGGGTACACAGTAAAGTAGCTGGAAATACTTCAATGAGCCTACACAAGCACCTGGCTGCAGGTTGCTATACTGTAGGTCAGACTGTACAGGGTACACAGTACAGTAGCTGGAAATACTATAAAAACACCTGCCTGCCTGTCAGTATATTAGGAAGAGAAGAACAGGATTTAGCTAAACTGAATACAATATATATATATATATATATATATATATATATATATATATATATATATATATATATATATATATATATATATATCTGGGATGCATATATATACACAATACACTGTAGCTAACTGACTCAACCTGCCTACTCTATCTAACTTAAATCAAATGACACTTTCTGTCTCTCTCTATCTCTGAACGCTGGAACACACTACACAGGGCCGATGTGCAGGTGGCCTTATATAGTGTGGGGCGTGTACTAAACACCCTGAGCCATAATTGGCCCAAGCCTCCTTGGCTTGGGCCAATTAGGGCTCTCTGTTCAGATGGCACTGTGATTGGCCAAGCATGCGGGTCACAGTGCATGCTTGGCCAATCATCAGCCAGCAATGCACTGTGATGCTGCAGTGAATTATGGGCCGTGACGCGCCACTCGAATTTGGCACGAACGGCCCATATCATTTGTAATTCGGCAAATGACTGAACACATGATGTTCGAGTCTAACATGGGTTCGACTCGAAAACAAAGCTCATCCCTAATCACCACCAATTTTCTTCAGGTAGCTTTAGGTGCACACTGTAAATACTGCAGCTGCCTGCAATACTAATAGGATCAGAAGAACACTGTCAGAGAACTCACACAGCAAGCACCCATCTCCGTGCAGCAGCTGCCAATCCTCGTTCTGCTAATGCCAATGTGCATGCACGGAACCGTAGCCAGAGACAAATGAGATCCAGGGTGGGCATGCACAATGGCGCCTCTATGCGAACGCGAGCACGTGCTAACATGCACCTGTGAGTGCTAAAGCGCTAATGTGCTAATGCGCATGCGCCAATGTGCTAAGGAGCTAATGCGCATGCATGCACGCACATACGCTGGCGCGAATCCTGGCACACAGCACCCTATATAAACAGAGAGTCTGCCTAGCATCAGTGCTGGATTGTCTTCAGCTTGTTTCTGTGTTCCTGTTGTTACTCTGCCTGATTGACCTTGTTCCTGAAAACCCGGCTATCTTCTGACCATTCTCTTGGATCTCCCCTGCCTGCTGAACCTGCCTCTACATGCAATACTGACCTTGGCTTGAACTTATGAATACGGCTCTGCCTCCTGATTCTGTACCCCGCTGCCCATCTGTTGCCAACCTCTGCCTGTTTCTGACTACGGTTTTGCCTTCTGACTTGGTACCCCGCTGCCAGCCTGTTGCGGACTCCTGCCTGTTCCTGATTCTGCAGTTGATCCTGATCTGTCTCCCGCTGAACAAGTTTGGTGATCAGTTTCCACATCTCCTCAGCAAAGGTTCCTGTATCTCCAAGTTCCAGCCTCCTGCCTGCAGGCACCTGCACCCTTTCGTTGCCATCGCACTCCCTGTACGCACCACCAGGGGTGCTTGGACCGGAACTGTGCAAGAGGCCACCCTCATCATTTCGGGCTCCGCTGTAAGGTACGTGACAGTACAATCCAGCCACATGGGGCCCGAAAAGGGGGCCTCACCCATGGAAGCACTGTGCCGACAGATCACAGCCCTTACCCAGGCAGTCCAGGGCCTAAAAGATGGCTATCGTCAACTTGAACAAAGAGTAGAGTCACTATCTCCGGGCACCTCAGCACATCTGACAGCCACGGCACCTCCACCCTCTGTTCCTGCAACATCAGCATCAGTCCCCACAGTAGTGGTGCCACCTCCAGAACCTCGGGTCCCTACTCCTGAGAGATTCTCGGGAGATTGCAGCAAGTTCCGTGCCTTCAAGAATGCGTGCCAGTTATACTTTCTGCTACAACCATGCACCTTCTCTTTGGAAAGCACTAAAGTGGGGTTCATCGTCTCACTACTCCAGGGTGAACCCCAAACATGGGCTCACCGGTTGATGGAACAAGCCAGCCCTTTTTTGATTTCCATGAACTCTTTCCTGGATGAAATGGCTAAGTTGTATGATGACCCCCAGCATACCACAACGGCGGAAGCCAGCCTTCACGCCCTCCAGCAGGGTCGCAGGCCAGTAGAGGACTATGTAACTGACTTTAAGCGGTGGAGTTCTGATACACAATGGAATGATGCTGCACTCCGCTACCAGTTCCATCTAGGACTCTCTGAAGCACTTAAGGATGAGCTGGCTCGAGTTCTGGTCCCCAGTGCTTTGGAAGATTTGATCCAATTATACATCCAGATCGTTTGTCGCTTAAGGGAATGAAGATCTGAGAGGACCAGCCAATTTCGTCCCGTGTGGATGCTGCCCAAAGTACCTAGCAGTCCATCTGTTCCTGCTTCCTCACTACCTACCGCCACTACTGAAGCCCCAGAGCCAATGCAGATAGGCCTGCTTCACTCACCGCTGTCACCAGAGGAGAAGCAGCGTAGTCGTAAAAATAACCTCTGTCTGTATTGTGGGGGAGCTGGCCACTATGCAAGCATGTGCCCCAACGAGACCCGTAAGTGTGACTCCCCTCCTTACGATTCTTGTGTATTGACTTTGACCAGATCTGCTCACATTGCTGTTCCTGTCTCACTACAGCTTCCAGAAGGGGCACTGTGGGTCTAGGCTATAATTGACTCAGGCGCCTGCAGCTGCTTCATCGACCATGTCTTCGTCCAGCAGCACAACATTCCTCTGCAACCCAAACAACAGCGACTCTCCATACAGCTAGCTGATGGGTCAGGCATCAAATCAGGACCTAGATTGTGGACAAGGAAAGATTACTCCTGCGCTTGTGAGGGTCTGATTGGGTTTGAGAAGAGTAGTATTGTAAACTGTAGCAAAGCTAGAAGAGATGTTATTGCATGTCCCGCTGCCCAGAGATTGACCCCGGGGTGGTCAGGTAAGGCTATATGAAGAGTGATGGATGAAGGGCGCGTGATCAAGCTTACATCAAAACATATAAAATTTATTTCAGAGGAAATAAAGAGCAAATAAAAGCAATTGAATAATACCAATACTACGCATCATGCAAACAGGTGACAAAATGTAAAAGACATGAAAAATTAAAAATGGGTTAAAAATATGGGTTAAAAATATATATCATGAGCCCATGTTAAGGCGGGTATTTAGAGTTGGCTAACGCGTTTCGAGGATAACCTCTTCATCAGAGCCTATTGAGAACCAGGGTGCAGTCTCTATATGCCAGTAGGCCAAAATATGTACATCAACATGATGGCTAGTTGGAAAAAACGGCCTGAAATGGAAGATGCGATTTTCTGTGTTCCATACCAGTCCACGTTCAAGCGTTCTATGTGATAGTAGATGGTGTGTGGGTTCTCCTTTAAGTTTGTAGAGAAATGGTTATGGGGTGGTGTGGACCTGTCACTGGCTGGGTGGAGGGGAGATCTTTTGACCTGTATATTCCTGGGAAGGTGCTGTCCAGTAAATGGAGGATGGAGGGGGGTGAAGGTCTCATGAGAGAATGCTGCAGCCGTGTGTGTCCGCAGCAGTCTCTCTGTCTCAGGTGAAGGAAGCAAGCATGTGCCCCAACGAGACCCATAAGTGTGACTCCCCTTCTTACGATTCTTGTGTATTGACTTTGACCAGATCTGCTCACATTGCTGTTCCTGTCTCACTACAGCTTCCAGAAGGGGCACTGTGGGTCTAGGCTATAATTGACTCAGGCGCCTGCAGCTGCTTCATCGACCATGTCTTCGTCCAGCAGCACAACATTCCTCTGCAACCCAAACAACAGCGACTCTCCATACAGCTAGCTGATGGGTCAGGCATCAAATCAGGACCTATTACCCATGAAACTCAACCTTTGTCCGTGGATATTTTGCCAGATCACCAAGAACTGTTTTGCCTTGATGTCATCTCCTCCCCATTATTCCTGATCATTCTGGGAATGCCCTGGCTGCAAGCCCATAACCCCCAAATTAATTGGGTTACTGGCCAGGTGATTTTCCAGTCCTACTGCCTCCAGAACTGTCTCAAGTCCTCCCACCATGTAGTTCCAGTCATCGGCTGCTTGAAATCCATATCTGAAACCCGGAAACTCGTCCCACCTGTATACCATGGCTTCCTGGACGTGTTCGACAAAAAGAAGGCGGATACCCTTCCCCCTCACCGGGTTTATGATTACCCAATTGAACTGTTGCCTGGGGCAGAAATCCCTTTTGGGAGGATCTTTCCTCTTTCAGAGCCTTAGCTCCTGGTCCTTAAAGAATACATCAACGAGAATCTTAGGAAAGGGTTCATCCGACACTCCTCTTCTCCAACTGGTGCAGGAATATTTTTCGTCGAGAAAAAAGATCATTCCCTCCGCCCATGCGTAGACTTCAGGGAATTGAATAGAATAACAATGAAAAATCGCTATCCTCTTCTCTTCCTCTAATCCCAGAGCTTTTTCAGAGACTCCGTTCTGCAAAATTATTTACAAAACTACTTACGAGGATCAGGCAGGATCAGGATGCTTTAATACTGGAGCGGAGGTAAATAGTCCTTTTAGCTTGTCGAAAGCAGCTTGAGCTGCCTCAGTCCATTGGAAACGGTTTTGTTTCTTTGTGAGTTGTGTAATAGGTGCTATGATAACAGAAATATTTTTGATAAATTTTCTGTAGAAATTGGAAAACCCGATAAAACGTTGAACCCCATTCTTGTCAGTTGGAGGTGGCCAGGACTTTATAGCTGAGACTTTCTGAGGGTCCATTGCCACACCCCCAGTTGATATTACCAAGCCGAGAAAGTGAATGGTCTGACGTTCAAATTCACATTTCTCGGCTTTAGCGTACAATCCATTCTGTCTCAGTCTGTGAAGAACTTGCTTCACATGGCTACGGTGTAGTTCTAGAGAAATTGAAAATATCAGAATGTCATCCAGATAAACAATCATCAATAAGTCTAGGAAGTCCCTGAAGATGTTATTAACGAAATGCTGAAAAGTGGCTGGTGCGTTACAAAGTCCGAATGGCATAACAAGATATTCGAAGTGACCAAAACGTGTCCGAAAAGCCATCTTCCATTCATCCCCCTCACGGATTCTGATTAAGTTGTAGGCACCTCGTAAGTCTCGCAAGGCACCTGCACCCTTTCATTGCCATCGCAATCCCTGTACCCACCACCAGGGGTGCTTGGACCGGAACTGTGCAAGAGGCCACCCTCATCATTTCGGGCTCCACTGTAAGGTACGTGACAAAAACCAGCAATTTTCTTCAGGTAGCTTTAGGTGCACACTGTGCAGAGGACACAATACACTAACTGTAAATACTGCAGCTGCCTGTGGTACTAATAGGATCAGAAGAACACCACCAATTTTCTTCAGGTAGCTTTAAGTGCACACTGTGCAGAGGACGCACTACACTAACTGTAAATACTGCAGCTGCCTGCGGTACTAATAGGATGAGAAGAACACCACCAATTTTCTTCAGGTAGCTTTAGGTGCACACTGTGCAGAGGACGCACTACACTAACTGTAAATACTATAGCTGCCTGTGGTACTAATAGGATCAGAAGAAAAATACCAATTTTCTTTAGGTAGCTTTAGGTGCACACTTTACAGAGGATGCACTACACTAACTGTAAATATTGCAGCTGCCTGCCTGTGGTACTAATAGGATCAGAAGAACACCACCAATTTTCTTCAGGTAGCTTTAGGTGCATACTGTGCAGAGGACGCACTACACTAACTGTAAATACTGCAGCTGCCTGAGGTACTAATAGGATCAGAAGAACACCACCAATTTTTTTCAGGTAGCTTTAGGTGCACACTGTGCAGAGGACACACTACACTAACTGTAAATACTGCAGCTGCCTGCCTGCGGTACTAATAGGATCAGAAGAACACCATCAATTTTCTTCAGGTAGCTTTAGGTGCACACTGTGCAGAGGATGCACTACACTAACTGTAAATACTGCAGCTGCCTGCGGTACTAATAGGATCATTAGAACACCATCAGTTTTCTTCAGGCAGCTTTAGGTGGACACTGTGCAGAGGACTCAGTACACTAACTGTAAATACTACAGCTGCCTGCCTGTGGTACTAATAGGATCAGAAGAACACCACCAATTTTCTTCCGGTAACTTTAGGGGCACACTGTGCAGAGAACACAGTACACTAACAATAAATACTGTACCTGCCTGCCTGTGGTACTAATAGAATCAGAAGATCACCACCAATTTTCTTCAGGTGGCTTTAGGTGCACACTGTGCAGAGGATACAGTACACTAACTGTAAATACTGTAGCATCCTGCCTGTGGTGTTAATAGGATCAGAACAACATTAATTGTCTTCGGGTAGCTTTAGGTGCACAATGTGCAGAGGACGCAGTACACTAACTGTAAATACGGCAGCTGCCTGTGGTACTAATAGGATCAGAAGAACACCACCAATTTTCTTCAGATAGCTTTAAGTGCACACTGTGCAGAGGACGCACTACACTAACTGTAAATACTGCAGCTGCCTGTGGTACTAATAGGATTAGAAGAACGCCACCAATTTTCTTCAGGTAGCTTTAGGTGAACACTGTGCAGAGGACGCACTACACTAACTGTAAATACTGCAGCTGCCTGCCTGTGGTACTAATAGGATCAGAAGAACATCACCATATTTCTTCAGGTAGGTTTAGGTGCACACTGTGCAGAGGACGCAGCACACTAACTTTAAATACTATAGCTGCCTGTCTGTGATACTAATAGGATCAGAAGAACACCACCAATTTTTTTCAGGTAGCTTTAGGTGCACACTGTGCAGAGGACACAGTACACTAACTGTGAATACTGCAGCTGCCTGCCTGTGGTACTAATAGGATCAGAAGAACACCATCAATTTTCTTCAGGTAGCTTTAGGTGCACACTGTGCAGAGGATGCACTACACTAACTGGAAATACTGCAGCTGCCTGCGGTACTAATAGGATCATTAGAACACCATCAATTTTCTTCAGGTAGCTTTAGGTGAACACTGTGCAGAGGATGCACTACACTAAGTGTAAATACTGCAGCTGCCTGCCTGTGGTACTAATAGGATCAGAAGAACACCACCAATTTTTTCAGGTAGCTTTAGGTGCACAATGTGCAGAGGACGCAGTACACTAACTGTAAATACTGCAGCTGCCTGTGGTACTAATAGGATCAGAAGAACACCACCAATTTTTTTTGGGTAGCTTTAAGTGCACACTGTGCAGAGGACGCACTACACTAACTGTAAAAACTGCAGCTGCCTGTGGTACTAATAGGATTAGAAGAACGCCACCAATTTTCTTCAGGTAGCTTTAGGTGAACACTGTGCAGAGGATGCACTACACTAAGTGTAAATACTGCAGCTGCCTGCCTGTGGTACTAATAGGATCAGAAGAACATCATCATATTTCTTCAGGTATTTTTAGGTGCACACTGTGCAGAGGACGCAGTACACTAACTGTAAATACTGCAGCTGCCTGCCTTGATACTAATAGGATCAGAAGAACACCACCAATTTTCTTCAGGTAGCTTTAGGTGCACACTGTGCAGAGGACACAGTACACTAACTGTGAATACTGCAGCTGCCTGCCTGTGGTACTAATAGGATCAGAAGAACACCATCAATTTTCTTCAGGTAGCTTTAGGTGCACACTGTGCAGAGGATGCACTGCACTAACTGTAAATACTGCAGCTGCCTGCGGTACTAATAGGATCATTAGAACACCATCAATTTTCTTCAGGCAGCTTTAGGTGGACACTGAGCAGAGGACTCAGTACACTAACTGTAAATACTGTAGCTGCCTGCCTGTGGTACTAATAGGATCAGAAGAACACCACCAATTTTCTTCTGGTAACTTTAGGGGCACACTGTGCAGAGGACACAGTACAATAACTGTAAATACTGTAGCTGCCTGCCTGTGGTACTAATAGAATCAGAAGATCACCACCAATTTTCTTCAGGTAGCTTTAGGTGCACACTGTGCAGAGGATACAGTACACTAGCTGTAAATACTGTGGCTGCCTGCCTGTGGTGTTAATAGGATCAGAACAACATTAATTGTCTTCAGGTAGCTTTAGGTGCACAATGTGCAGAGAACGCAGTACACTAACTGTAAATACTGCAGCTGCATGTGGTACTAATAGGATCAGAAGAACACCACCAATTTTTTTCAGGTAGCTTTAAGTGCACACTGTGCAGAGGATGCACTACACTAACTGTAAATACTGCAGCTGCCTGCGGTACTAATAGGATGAGAAGAACACCACCAATTTTCTTCAGGTAGCTTTAGGTGCACACTGTGCAGAGGACGCACTACACTAACTGTAAATACTGCAGCTGCCTGTGGTACTAATAGGATCAGAAGAACACCACCAATTTTCTTCAGGTAGCTTTAGGTGCACACTGTGCAGAGGACGCACTACACTAACTGTAAATACTGCAGCTGCCTGCGGTACTAATAGGATCATTAGAACACCATCAGTTTTCTTCAGGCAGCTTTAGGTGGACACTGTGCAGAGGACTCAGTACACTAACTGTAAATACTACAGCTGCCTGCCTGTGGCACTAATAGGATCAGAAGAACACCACCAATTTTCTTCCGGTAACTTTAGGGGCACACTGTACAGAGAACACAGTACACTAACTGTAAATACTGTAGCTACCTGCCTGTGGTACTAATAGAATCAGAAAATCACCACCAATTTTCTTCAGGTAGCTTTAGGTGCACACTGTGCAGAGGATACAGTACACTAACTGTAAATACTGTAGCTGCCTGCCTGTGGTGTTAATAAGTTCAGAACAACATTAATTGTCTTCAGGTAGCTTTAGGTGCACAATGTGCAGAGGACGCAGTACACTAACTGTAAATACTGCAGCTGCCTGTGGTACTAATAGGATCAGAAGAACACCACCAATTTTCTTCAGGTAGCTTTAAGTGCACACTGTGCAGAGGACGCACTACACTAACTGTAAATACTGCAGCTGCCTGAGGTACTAATAGGATGAGAAGAACACCACCAATTTTCTTTAGGTAGCTTTAGGTGCACACTTTGCAGAGGATGCACTACACTAACTGTAAATATTGCAGCTGCCTGCCTGTGGTACTAACAGGATCAGAATAACACCACCAATTTTCTTCAGGTAGCTTTAGGTGCAGACTGTGCAGAGGATGCACTACACTAACTGTAAATACTGCAGCTGCCTGCGGTACTTATAGGATCATTAGAACACCATCAATTTTCTTCAGGTAGCTTTAGGTGGACACTGTGCAGAGGACTCAGTACACTAACTGTAAATACTACAGCTACCTGCCTGTGGTATTAATAGGATTAGAAGAACACCACCAATTTTCTTCCAGTAGCTTTAGGTGCACACTGTGCAGAGGACACAGTACACTAACTGTAAATACTGTAGCTGCCTGCCTGTGGTGTTAATAGGATCAGAACAACATTAATTGTCTTCAGGTAGCTTTAGGTGCACAATGTGCAGAGGACGCAGTACACTAACTGTAAATACTGCAGCTGCCTGTGGTACTAATAGGATTAGAAGAACGCCACCAATTTTCTTCAGGTAGCTTTAGGTGAACACTGTGCAGAGGACGCACTACACTAACTGTAAATACTGCAGCTGCCTGCCTGTGGTACTAATAGGATCAGAAGAACACCACCAATTTTCTTCAGGTAGCTTTAGGTGCACACTGTGCAGAGGACGCACTACACTAACTGTAAATACTGCAGCTGCCTGCGGTACTAATAGGATCATTAGAACACCATCAGTTTTCTTCAGGCAGCTTTAGGTGGACACTGTGCAGAGGACTCAGTACACTAACTGTAAATACTACAGCTGCCTGCCTGTGGCACTAATAGGATCAGAAGAACACCACCAATTTTCTTCCGGTAACTTTAGGGGCACACTGTACAGAGAACACAGTACACTAACTGTAAATACTGTAGCTACCTGCCTGTGGTACTAATAGAATCAGAAAATCACCACCAATTTTCTTCAGGTAGCTTTAGGTGCACACTGTGCAGAGGATACAGTACACTAACTGTAAATACTGTAGCTGCCTGCCTGTGGTGTTAATAAGTTCAGAACAACATTAATTGTCTTCAGGTAGCTTTAGGTGCACAATGTGCAGAGGACGCAGTACACTAACTGTAAATACTGCAGCTGCCTGTGGTACTAATAGGATCAGAAGAACACCACCAATTTTCTTCAGGTAGCTTTAAGTGCACACTGTGCAGAGGACGCACTACACTAACTGTAAATACTGCAGCTGCCTGAGGTACTAATAGGATGAGAAGAACACCACCAATTTTCTTTAGGTAGCTTTAGGTGCACACTTTGCAGAGGATGCACTACACTAACTGTAAATATTGCAGCTGCCTGCCTGTGGTACTAACAGGATCAGAATAACACCACCAATTTTCTTCAGGTAGCTTTAGGTGCAGACTGTGCAGAGGATGCACTACACTAACTGTAAATACTGCAGCTGCCTGCGGTACTTATAGGATCATTAGAACACCATCAATTTTCTTCAGGTAGCTTTAGGTGGACACTGTGCAGAGGACTCAGTACACTAACTGTAAATACTACAGCTACCTGCCTGTGGTATTAATAGGATTAGAAGAACACCACCAATTTTCTTCCAGTAGCTTTAGGTGCACACTGTGCAGAGGACACAGTACACTAACTGTAAATACTGTAGCTGCCTGCCTGTGGTGTTAATAGGATCAGAACAACATTAATTGTCTTCAGGTAGCTTTAGGTGCACAATGTGCAGAGGACGCAGTACACTAACTGTAAATACTGCAGCTGCCTGTGGTACTAATAGGATTAGAAGAACGCCACCAATTTTCTTCAGGTAGCTTTAGGTGAACACTGTGCAGAGGACGCACTACACTAACTGTAAATACTGCAGCTGCCTGCCTGTGGTACTAATAGGATCAGAAGAACATCACCATATTTCTTCAGGTAGTTTTAGGTGCACACTGTGCAGAGGACGCAGTACACTAACTGTAAATACTGCAGCTGCCTGCCTGTGATACTAATAGGATCAGAAGAACACCACCAATTTTCTTCAGGTAGCTTTAGGTGCACACTGTGCAGAGGACGCACTACACTAACTGTGAATACTGCAGCTGCCTGCCTGTGGTACTAATAGGATCAGAAGAACACCATCAATTTTCTTCAGGTAGCTTTAGGCGCACACTGTGCAGAGGATGCACTACACTAACTGTAAATACTGCAGCTGCCTGCGGTACTAATATTATCATTAGAACACCATCAATTTTCTTCAGGCAGCTATAGGTGGACACTGAGCAGAGGACTCAGTACACTAACTGTAAATATTACAGCTGCCTGCCTGTGGTAAAAAATAGGATCAGGAGAACACCACCAATTTTCTTCTGGTAACTTTAGGGGCACACTGTGCAGAGGACACAGTACAATAACTGTAAATACTGTAGCTGCCTGCCTGTGGTACTAATAGAATCAGAAGATCACCACCAATTTTCTTCAGGTAGCTTTAGGTGCACACTGTGCAGAGGATACAGTACACTAACTGTAAATACTGTAGCTGCCTGCCTGTGGTGTTAATAGGATCAGAACAACATTAATTGTCTTCAGGTAGCTTTAGGTGCACAATGTGTAGAAGACGCAGTACACTAACTGTAAATACTGCAGCTGCCTGTGGTACTAATAGGATCAGAAGAACACCACCAATTTTTTTCAGGTAGCTTTAAGTGCACACTGTGCAGAGGACGCACTACACTAACTGTAAATACTGCAGCTGCCTGCGGTACTAATAGGATGAGAAGAACACCACCAATTTTCTTCAGGTAGCTTTAGGTGCACACTGTGCAGAGGACGCACTACACTAACTGTAAATACTGCAGCTGCCTGCGGTACTAATAGGATGAGAAGAACACCACCAATTTTCTTCAGGTAGCTTTAGGTGCACACTGTGCAGAGGACGCACTACACTAACTGTAAATACTGCAGCTGCCTGCGGTACTAATAGGATGAGAAGAACACCACCAATTTTCTTCAGGTAACTTTAGGTGCACACTGTGCAGAGGACTCACTACACTAACTGGAAATACTGTAGCTGCCTGCCTGTGGTGTTAATAGGATCAGAACAACATTAATTGCATTCAGGTAGCTTTAGGTGCACAATGTGCAGAGGACGCAGTACACTAACTGTAAATACTGCAACTGCCTGTGGTACTAATAGGATCAGAAGAACACCACCAATTTTCTTCAGGTAGCTTTAAGTGCACACTGTGCAGAGGACGCACTACACTAACTGTAAATACTGCAGATGCCTGTGGTACTAATAGGATTAGAAGAACGCCACCAATTTTCTTCAGGTAGCTTTAGGTGAACACTGTGCAGAGGACGCACTACACTAAGTGTAAATACTGCAGCTACCTGCCTGTGGTACTAATAGGATCAGAAGAACATCACCATATTTCTTCAGGTATTTTTAGGTGCACACTGTGTAGAGGACGCACTACACTAACTGTAAATACTGCAGCTGCCTGTGGTACTAATAGGATCAGAAGAACACCACCAATTTTCTTCAGGTAGCTTTAGGTGCACACTGTGCAGAGGACGCACTACACTAACTGTAAATACTGCAACTGCCTGCGGTACTAATGGGATCAGAAGAACACCACCAATTTTCTTCAGGTAGCTTTAGGTGCACACTGTGCAGAGGATGCACTACACTAACTATAAATACTGCAGCTGCCTGCGGTACTAATAGGATCAGAACAACACCACCAATTTTCTTCAGGTAGCTTTAGGTGCACACTGTGCAGAGGACGCACTACACTAACTGTAAATACTGCAGCTGCCTGCCTGTGGTACTAATAGGATCAGAAGAACATCACCATATTTCTTCAGGTAGCTTTAGGTGCACACTGTGCAGAGGACGCACTACACTAACTGTAAATACTGCAGCTGCCTGCAGTACTAATAGGATCAGAAGAACACCATCAATTTTCTTCAGGCAGCTTTAGGTGCACACTGTGCAGAGGATGCACTACACTAACTGTAAATACTGCAGCTGCCTGCGGTACTAATAGGATCATTAGAACACCATCAATTTTCTTCAGGTAGCTTTAGGTGGACACTGTGCAGAGGACTCAGTACACTAACTGTAAATACTACAGCTATCTGCCTGTGGTACTAATAGGATTAGAAGAACACCACCAATTTTCTTGCGGTAACTTTAGGTGCACACTGTGCAGAGGACACAGTACACTAACTATAAATACTGTAGCTGCCTGCCTGTGGTGTTAATAGGATCAGAACAACATTAATTGTCTTCAGTTAGCTTTAGGTGCACAATGTGCAGAGGACGCAGTACACTAACTGTAAATATTGCAGCTGCCTGTGGTACTAATAGGATCAGAAGAACACCACCAATTTTCTTCAGGTAGCTTTAAGTGCACACTGTGCAGAGGACGCACTACACTAACTGTAAATACTGCAGCTGCCTGCGGTACTAATAGGATTAGAAGAACACCACCAATTTTCTTCAGGTAGCTTTAGGTGCACACTGTGCAGAGGACGCACTACACTAACTATAAATACTGCAGCTGCCTACGGTACTAGTAGGATCAGAATAACACCACCAATTTTCTTCAGGTAGCTTTAGTTGCACACTGTGCAGAGGACGCACTACACTGACTGTAAATACTGTAGCTGCCTGCGGTACTAATAGGATCAGAAGAACACCACCAATTTTCTTCAGGTAGCTTTAAGTGCACACTGTGCAGAGGACGCACTACACTAACTGTAAATACTGCAGCTGCCTGCGGTACTAATAGGATTAGAAGAACACCACCAATTTTCTTCAGGTAGCTTTAGGTGCACACTGTGCAGAGGACGCACTACACTAACTATAAATACTGCAGCTGCCTACGGTACTAGTAGGATCAGAATAACACCACCAATTTTCTTCAGGTAGCTTTAGTTGCACACTGTGCAGAGGACGCACTACACTAACTGTAAATACTGTAGCTGCCTGCGGTACTAATAGGATCAGAAGAACACCACCAATTTTCTTCAGGTAGCTTTAGGTGCACACTGTGCAGAGGACGCACTACACTAACTGTAAATACTGCAGCTGCCTGCCTGTGGTACTAATAGGATCAGAAGAACATCACCATATTTCTTCAGGTAGCTTTAGGTGCACACTGTGCAGAGGACGCACTACACTAACTGTAAATACTGCAGCTGCCTGCGGTACTAATAGGATGAGAAGAACACCACCAATTTTCTTCAGGTAGCTTTAGGTGCACACTGTGCAGAGGACGCACTACACTAACTGTAAATACTGCAGCTGTCTGCGGTACTAATAGGATGAGAAGAACACCACCAATTTTCTTCAGGTAGCTTTAGGTGCACACTGTGCAGAGGACGCACTACACTAACTGTAAATACTGCAGTTGCCTGCGGTACTAATAGGATCAGAAGAACGCCACCAATTTTCTTCAGGTAGCTTTAGGTGCACACTGTGCAGAGGACGCACTACACTAACTGTAAATACTGTAGCTGCCTGTGGAACTAATAGGATCAGAAGAACACCACCAATTTTCTTCAGGTAGCTTTAGGTGCACACTGTGCAGAGGACGCACTACACTAACTGTAAATACTGCAGCTGCCTGCGGTACTAATAGGATCAGAAGAACACCACCAATTTTCTTCAGGTAGCTTTAGGTGCACACTGTGCAGAGGACGCACTACACTAACTGGAAATACTGTAGCTGCCTGCCTGTGGTGTTAATAGGATCAGAACAACATTAATTGCATTCAGGTAGCTTTAGGTGCACAATGTGCAGAGGACGCAGTGCACTAACTGTAAATACTGCAACTGCCTGTGGTACTAATAGGATCAGAAGAACACCACCAATTTTCTTCAGGTAGCTTTAAGTGCACACTGTGCAGAGGACGCACTACACTAACTGTAAATACTGCAGCTGCCTGTGGTACTAATAGGATTAGAAGAACGCCACCAATTTTCTTCAGGTAGCTTTAGGTGAACACTGTGCAGAGGACGCACTACACTAAGTGTAAATACTGCAGCTACCTGCCTGTGGTACTAATAGGATCAGAAGAACATCACCATACTGTATTTCTTCAGGTATTTTTAGTTGCACACTGTGCAGAGGACGCACTACACTAACTGTAAATACTGCAGCTGCCTGCCTGTGGTACTAATAGGATCAGAAGAACACCACCAATTTTCTTCAGGTAGCTTTAGGTGCACACTGTGCAGAGGACGCACTACACTAACTGTAAATACTGCAGCTGCCTGCGGTACTAATAGGATCAGAAGAACACCACCAATTTTCTTCAGGTAGCTTTAGGTGCACACTGTGCAGAGGATGCACTACACTAACTATAAATACTGCAGCTGCCTACGGTACTAGTAGGATCAGAATAACACCGCCAATTTTCTTCAGGTAGCTTTAGGTGCACACTGTGCAGAGGACACACTACACTAACTGTAAATACTGTAGCTGCCTGCGGTACTAATAGGATCAGAACAACACCACCAATTTTCTTCAGGTAACTTTAGGTGCACACTGTGCAGAGGACGCACTACACTAACTGTAAATACTGCAGCTGCCTGCCTGTGGTACTAATAGGATCAGAAGAACACCATCAATTTTCTTCAGGCAGCTTTAGGTGCACACTGTGCAGAGGATGCACTACACTAACTGTAAATACTGCAGCTGCCTGCGGTACTAATAGGATCATTAGAACACCATCAATTTTCTTCAGGTAGCTTTAGGTGGACACTGTGCAGAGGACTCAGTACACTAACTGTAAATACTACAGCTACCTGCCTGTGGTACTAATAGGATTAGAAGAACACCACCAATTTTCTTCCGGTAGCTTTAGGTGCACACTGTGCAGAGGACACAGTACACTAACTGTAAATACTGTAGCTGCCTGCCTGTGGTGTTAATAGGATCAGAACAACATTAATTGTCTTCAGGTAGCTTTAGGTGCACAATGTGCAGAGGACGCAGTGCACTAACTGTAAATACTGCAACTGCCTGTGGTACTAATAGGATCAGAAGAACACCACCAATTTTCTTCAGGTAGCTTTAAGTGCACACTGTGCAGAGGACGCACTACACTAACTGTAAATACTGCAGCTGCCTGTGGTACTAATAGGATTAGAAGAACGCCACCAATTTTCTTCAGGTAGCTTTAGGTGAACACTGTGCAGAGGACGCACTACACTAAGTGTAAATACTGCAGCTACCTGCCTGTGGTACTAATAGGATCAGAAGAACATCACCATACTGTATTTCTTCAGGTATTTTTAGTTGCACACTGTGCAGAGGACGCACTACACTAACTGTAAATACTGCAGCTGCCTGCCTGTGGTACTAATAGGATCAGAAGAACACCACCAATTTTCTTCAGGTAGCTTTAGGTGCACACTGTGCAGAGGACGCACTACACTAACTGTAAATACTGCAGCTGCCTGCGGTACTAATAGGATCAGAAGAACACCACCAATTTTCTTCAGGTAGCTTTAGGTGCACACTGTGCAGAGGATGCACTACACTAACTATAAATACTGCAGCTGCCTACGGTACTAGTAGGATCAGAATAACACCGCCAATTTTCTTCAGGTAGCTTTAGGTGCACACTGTGCAGAGGACACACTACACTAACTGTAAATACTGTAGCTGCCTGCGGTACTAATAGGATCAGAACAACACCACCAATTTTCTTCAGGTAACTTTAGGTGCACACTGTGCAGAGGACGCACTACACTAACTGTAAATACTGCAGCTGCCTGCCTGTGGTACTAATAGGATCAGAAGAACACCATCAATTTTCTTCAGGCAGCTTTAGGTGCACACTGTGCAGAGGATGCACTACACTAACTGTAAATACTGCAGCTGCCTGCGGTACTAATAGGATCATTAGAACACCATCAATTTTCTTCAGGTAGCTTTAGGTGGACACTGTGCAGAGGACTCAGTACACTAACTGTAAATACTACAGCTACCTGCCTGTGGTACTAATAGGATTAGAAGAACACCACCAATTTTCTTCCGGTAGCTTTAGGTGCACACTGTGCAGAGGACACAGTACACTAACTGTAAATACTGTAGCTGCCTGCCTGTGGTGTTAATAGGATCAGAACAACATTAATTGTCTTCAGGTAGCTTTAGGTGCACAATGTGCAGAGGATGCAGTACACTAACTGTAAATACTGCAGCTGCCTGTGGTACTAATAGGATCAGAAGAACACCACCAATTTTCTTCAGCTAGCTTTAAGTGCACACTGTGCAGAGGACGCACTACACTAACTGTAAATACTGCAGCTGCCTGCGGTACTAATAGGATTAGAAGAACACCACCAATTTTCTTCAGATAGCTTTAGGTGCACACTGTGCAGAGGACGCACTACACTAACTGAAAATACTGCAGCTGCCTGTGGTACTAATAGGATCAGAAGAACACCACCAATTTTCTTCAGGTAGCTTTAAGTGCACACTGTGCAGAGGACGCACTACACTAACTGTAAATACTGCAGCTGCCTGCAGTACTAATAGGATTAGAAGAACACCACCAATTTTCTTCAGGTAGCTTTAGGTGCACACTGTGCAGAGGACGGACTACACTAACTGAAAATACTGCAGCTGCCTGTGGTACTAATAGGATCAGAAGAACACCACCAGTTTTCTTCAGGTGGCTTTAGGTGCACACTGTGCAGAGGACGTACTACACTAACTGTAAATACTACAGCTGCCTGCCTGTGGTACTAATAGGATCAGAAGAACACCACCAATTTTCTTCCGGTAACTTTAGGGGCACACTGTGCAGAGGACTCAGTACACTAACTGTAAATACTACAGCTACCTGCCTGTGGTACTAATAGGATTAGAAGAACACCACCAATTTTCTTCAGGTAGCTTTAGGTGCACACTGTGCAGAGGACACAGTACACTAACTGTAAATACTGTAGCTGCCTGCCTGTGGTGTTAATAGGATCAGAACAACATTCATTGTCTTCAGGTAGCTTTAGGTGCACAATGTGCAGAGGACGCAGTACACTAACTGTAAATACTGCAGCTGCCTGTGGTACTAATAGGATCAGAAGAACACCACCAATTTTCTTCAGGTAGCTTTAAGTGCACACTGTGCAGAGGACGCACTACACTAACTGTAAATACTGCAGCTGCCTGCGGTACTAATAGGATTAGAAGAACACCTCCAATTTTCTTCAGGTAGCTTTAGGTGCACACTGTGCAGAGGACGCACTACACTAACTGAAAATACTGCAGCTGCCTGTGGTACTAATAGGATCAGAAGAACACCACCAGTTTTCTTCAGGTGGCTTTAGGTGCACACTGTGCAGAGGACGTACTACACTAACTGTAAATACTACAGCTGCCTGCCTGTGGTACTAATAGGATCAGAAGAACACCACCAATTTTCTTCCGGTAACTTTAGGGGCACACTGTGCAGAGGACACAGTACACTAACTGTAAATATTGTAGCTGCCTGCCTGTGGTACTAATAGAATCAGAAGATCACCACCAATTTTCTTCAGGTAGCTTTAGGTGCACACTGTGCAGAGGATACAGTACACTAACTGTAAATACTGTAGCTGCCTGCCTGTGGTGTTAATAGGATCAGAACAACATTAATTGTCTTCAGGTAGCTTTAGGTGCACAATGTGCAGAGGATGCAGTACACTAACTGTAAATACTGCAGCTGCCTGTGGTACTAATAGGATGAGAAGAACACCACCAATTTCCTTCAGGTAGCTTTAGGTGCACACTGTGCAGAGGATGCACTACACTAACTGTAAATACTGCAGCTGCCTGCCTGTGGTACTAATAGGATCAGATGAACACCACCAATTTTCTTCATGTAGCTTTAGGTGCACACTGTGCAGAGGACGCACTACACTAACTGTAAATACTGCAGCTGCCTGCCTGTGGTACTAATAGGATCAGATGAACATCACCAATTTTCTTCAGGTAGATTTAGGTTCACACTGTGCAGAGGAGGCACTACACTTATGGGGCGTATGGCAGCTGCAGGCATCATCCCGGTACCGTTGTTCACAGCGGGCGATCGGCTACCCGAGTATAACAACCGATGCTGCTAAAAGCCGTTCGGTTGTTATGCCGGAGGAGCGGGAGGTGACATCCCCCCTCCCGCCACCTCCCGCCGCTCTTACCGGGCTTCCCGTGCGATCGGGAGGCCCGGTGTCCAATCGTGTGCCTTCGGCGGCTGGGGGTGGGCTGGAACAAAGCTGTGGGCGGCTTCGTTCCAGCCTTCTCGTTGTAGACGCGGAAGCGACGTCATGACGTCACTTCCCATTTACTCGGCTGCCAATGGCGCCGGTTTAAAAAAAAAATACGGTATTCAGAATCTCCGTTTTCAGTGATCTGAATACTTTGAGGTGCAAAGGAGGGATCAGGGGTCTTTTAGACCCCCGATCCCTCCATAAAGAGTACTTGTCACCACCTATTACTGTCACAAGGGATGTTTACATTCCTTGTGACAGCAATAAAAGTATTTAAAATTTTTTTTTAAACACAATTTATAAACTAAAAAAATTAATAAAATAAATTAAAAAAAAAAAATTTAAAGCGCCCCCGTCCCCGTGAGCTTGCGCAACGAAGAAAACGCATACGGAAGTCACGCCCGCATATGTAATCGGTGTTCAAATCACACATGTGAGGTATTGGCGCGATCGTCAGAGTGAGAGCAATAATTCTAGCCCTAGACCTCCTCTGTAACTCTAACCTGGTAACCGTAAAAAAAATTTAAAGCATCGCCTATGGAAATTCATAGGTACCGTAGTTTGTCGTCATTCCACTAGTGCGTGCAATTATAAAGGGTGTGTGTGATGTTTGGTATCTATTTACTCGGCGTAACATCATCTTTCACATTATACAAAAAAATTGGGGTAACTTTACTGTTTGGATTTTTTAAAATTCATGAAAATGTCCCTTTTCCAAAAATTTGCGTTTAAAACACCGCTGCACAAATACCGTGTGATATAAACTATTGCAACAATCTCCATTTTATTCTCTAGATTCTCTGCTAAAAAATATATATATAATGTTTGGGAACTCTAAGTAATTTTCTAGCAAAAAATACGGATTTTAACTTGTAAACACCAAATTTCAAAAATAGGCTTAGTCATGAAAGGGTTAAATATATATATATATACATATATATATATATATATATATATATATATATATATATATATACATATATATATATACATATATATATACATATATATGAATACTTTCCGTCCCCACTGTGTATATATATATATATATATATATATATATATATATATATATACACAGTGGGGACGGAAAGTATTCAGACCCCCTTAAATGTTTCACTCTTTGTTATATTGCAGCCATTTGCTAAAATTTGAGTTCATTTTTTTCCTCATAAGGGTCGGTTCACACTAGGACGGCTTGGGATCCGACTTGTAAGCCCTCAAGTCGCCCCAAGTCGCTTTACTGTGAGATTTGCATTACAGTGAATGAGAGCGTCTTAATTGACACTACTGAAGTCGCTCCGACTTCAGAGTGTACTACTTGTACTACTTGGATCCGACTTCTAGGCGACTTGTACCCATAGAATTTAATGGAAGTCGCCTCCAATTCGGATCTCCATCTATATTGAAGCGACTTTACAGTTAAAAAAATTAGTTTGCCCAGGCAAACCCCTTCCTCCTAGAGAGCTGATTATTCTGTGATTGGCCACAGCCAAAGTTGCCTGTCCTGGAGGTGACTTGAAGTCGAGCTGTAAATTGCTTAAAGTCGCGCTGAAGTCGCGTTGAAGCCTCGTTGAAGTCGCCTTGCAAAGTCGCGCTGAAGTCGTTTTGCCCCTGTGTGAATCGAGCCTTAGCCCCGGTTCACACAGGGGCGGCATGACTTGCAGGTCGCCTCACCGAGGCGACCTGCACACGACTGCCACGGCGACTTGCAAAACGACTTCTGTATAGAAGTCTATGCAAGTCGCCCCCAAAGTAGTACAGGAACCTTTTTCTAAGTCGGAGCGACTTGCGTCGCTCCTATTAGAACGGTTCCATTGTATAGAATGGGAGGCGACTTGTCAGGCGGCTAGGTCGCCTGACAAGTCGCCCCTGTGTGAACCGGGGCTTAATGTACACACAGCACCCCATATTGACAGAAAAACACAGAATTGTTGACATATTTGCAGATTTATTAAAAACAAAAACTGAAATATCACATGGTCCTAAGTATTCAGACCCTTTGGTCAATATTTAGTAAAAGCACCCTTTTGATCTAATACAGCCATGAATCTTTTTGGGAAAGATGCAACAAGTTTTTCACACCTGGATTTGGGGATGCTCTGCCATTCCTCCTTGCAGATCCTCTCCAGTTCTGTCAGGTTGGATGGTAAACGTTGGTGGACAGCCATTTTTAGGTCTCTCCAGAGATGCTCAATTGAGTTTAAGTCAGGGCTCTGGCTGGGCCATTCAAGAACAGTCACAGAGTTTTTGTGAAGCCACTCCTTCGTTATATTAGCTGTGTGCTTAGGGTCATTGTCTTGTTTTGTTGGAATGTAAACCTTCAGCCCAGTCTGAGGTCCTGAGCACTCTGGAGAAGGTTTTTGTCCAGGATATCCCTGTACTAGGCCGCATTTATCTTTCCCTCGATTGCAACCATTCGTCCTGTCCCTGCACCTGAAAAACACCCCCACAGCATGATGCTGCCATCACCATACTTCACTGTTGGGACTGTATTGGACAGATGATGAGCAGTGCCTGGTTTTCTCCACTCATACCGCTTAGAATTAAGGCTAAAAAGTTCTATCTTGGTCTCATCAGACCAGAGAATCTTATTCCTCACCATCTTGGAGTCCTTCAGGTGTTTTTTAGCAAACTCCATGCGGGCTTTCATGTCTCTTGCATTGAGGAGAGGCTTCCGTCGGGCCACTCTGACATAAAACCTTGACTGGTGGAGGGCTGCAGTGATGGTTGCCTCTCTACAACTTTCTCCCATCTCCCGACTGCATCTCTGGAGCTCAGCCACAGTGATCTTTGGGTTCTTCTTTACTTCTCTCACCAAGGCGCTTCTCCCCCGATAGCTCAGTTTGGCCGGATGGCCAGCTCTAGGAAAGGTTCTGGTCGTCCCAAACGTCTTTCATTTAAGGATTATGGAGGCCACTGTGCTCTTAGGAACCTTAAGTGCAGCAGAACTTTTTTGTAACCTTGGCCAGATCTGTGCCTTGCCACAATTCTGTCTCTGAGCTCTTCAGGCAGTTCCTTTGACCTCATGATTCTCATTTGCTCTGACATGGACTGTGAGCTGTAAGGTCTTATATAGACAGGTGTGTAACTTTCCTAATCAAGTCCATTCAGTATAATCAAACACAGCTGGACTCAAATGAAGGTGTAGAACCATCTCAAGGATGATCAGAAGAAATGGATAGCACCTCAGTTAAATATATGAGTGTCACAGCAAAGGGTCTGAATACTTAGGACCATGTGATATTTCAGTTTTTCTTTTTTAATAAATCTGCAAAAATGTCAACAATTTTGTGTTTTTCTGTCAATATGGGGTGCTGTGTGTACATTAATGAGGAAAAAAAAATGAACTTAAATTATTTTAGCAAATGGCTGCAATATAACAAAGAGTGAAAAATGTAAGGGGGTCTGAATACTTTCCGTACCCACTGTATATACAACACCTAGGATGCATATATATGCACAATACACTGTAAGTGCAGCGGGTCATAGTGCATGCTTGGCCAATCATCATCCAGCAATGCACTGCGATGCTGCAATTAATTATGGGCTGTGACGCGCCACTCGAACTTGGCGCGAACGGCCCATAACGTTCAAAATTCGACGAACGGGTGAACATGTGATGTTCGAGTCAAACATGGGTTTGACTCGAACTTGAAGCTCATCCCTAGTAGAGATGGTAAGCTGTGATAAAAAAATAGAAAATTCAGCAGAAAAATGTTTTTTGTATTTTTTCCAGAAAATTTGGAAAAAAAAGAAGTTTGGAATATTTTCTTTTACAAAGATAAGTAATATATCTATGATATGGTATTCAAACTATATAACATATCTGATATCATCAGATGATGTCAGCTGTGACAAAACGTGTAGGGAGAAGCCTGCTGTGACGTCACCACGTTGTCACTGGAATTTGCTGGGAAGCTATTTTGAGTGTACCTATTGGAGTTTACATATGTCCCAGTGGTACACAAGTGACAAAAAAAAACTGACAGGGGTTATAACTCTCCCTTACTCTATCCACAATGAAAAAAATTGTTGCCTTTAGTTCTACATGCAATGTTACAGAACAGTACTGCATGTTGGCATCAGACAATTTGCACAATGTGTAATACATTTACATGTTATACAATTGTTTAGCAGCACTCCAATCTAATTCATTCTTATAACTAGGGGAAAACAAATCTGAAATGGCCTTCAATACAGCAAGGGGAGAATTTGTGACCTAAAAGTTGCATTGTAATGACCTGAGGTGATGATTAAACTATTAAGTAAAAGTATAGACAACAGCCAAATATATTGCAAAGACTCACTTGACAGTATGTAAGCAGGTTTACATGGCTGCAATTTCAAAGGGCAAAAAAAGGGAAGGTTTTTATTTTACGCAATCAAAATGAAAGTGTATGAAAAAATCTGGACATATTTAAGCAGTTTAACCAGTGGCCGACCCATCACATGCAGCCATGTACATGTGCCTTCTCTGGGCCTCCTCTGTGACCGCTGTGTCCACTGGACAAAGCGGATTGCGGATCCGAGTACTCAGGCCCAGTGGCATAATGTCAACAAAGCTGTTATGAATTAATTAATTTATAACAGCTGTTTTTCCTATGCTGTGATTGGCCCACAGCTATCACTGGGTATCTGGGCCAGTTACAGCACCCTGTATGATGTTATTAGCTGTAGCCAATCACAGAGCACCAGTAATCACACTAGTAACACAGGGTTAACCATTCATGACATTTGAAAACTTTGCTGTTACAATGATGTTCACTGTGACAGCAAACAAAGTGTAAAAATAAAATTTCCCCAGAGTAGTACATTGTTATTATGGTGACACCGATCTATTCTGATGAAAGTATGTAAAAAAAATGAAAAAAAGTTTGCAGCACCAACGTCTGATTATCTCTGTTAAAACTCTAAAATCTGCAGAACAAACTGTTTTTGTGTTTGTGACTGCATGTGATAGTTTGCCATTTTCTTAAACTGCAAACATCTAGAGTTCATGGTCAATCCAAACTTGCAGGTCATCCCTACTAACCAAGTTTACCACTTAGTAGTAATAAAGGGAAAATCAGCATCTTCTCTTTGTTCACTCTTACTTTTTTAGTTCTTTTTTCCTGTTTGTTATCAGGTATGCTTTCATTATTTTATCTTATAAAAAGAAAAAAGGCAAGGCGCTAACAGTCATATATACTAAACCATACTTCAATAAAAGTGAAATTTAAAGAGGAGGTCCGCCCACCCCTGCAAAAATTAAAAGCCAGCAGCTACACATACTGCAGCTGTTGAATTTTAATAATAGGACACTTACAGTACATAACCTGGAGTCCAGCGATGTTGCCACCACAGCTGATGTTTCCATCAGCTGTCGGGTGCTGCAGCTGCCATTGCTGGTAAGGGAACCTGGTAGAGAAGCATTACGGCTTCACGCCGGATCACTACATCGCATGCATGAGTCACCGCTGTGCCCTCTTACTGGCCCGGTGGTGGGGAAGGAGGAGGAGGGAGCCGAGACGCTGATGTAATGCGCCGGGGCCTGGACTCCCAAAAGTGGGGACAGGATACCTGTCAAAGACAGGTATCCGCCCCCCCCCAAAGGTGCCAAATGTGGCACTGGAGGAGGGAGGAGACAAATGAGAGGAAGTTCCACTTTTGGGTGGAACTCCGCTTTGATGTCCTTTTGTGTAAAGTAATAATAAAAAGTCCTTAAACATGTGCTAAAAACCACTACTATACGTTTAGATACTTAACACCATAACATCAAACCATAAAAGTACTGATCGTGTAGTATTTATTGAACAAAGGTATATAAAAACATAAAATATTCCACTTGTGTGTTAATGTGCCCCAGCTCAGCACCAAAGTACACAGCCTGCTAAGTCTTCCAGCACCACTGCACCGCTTGGTGACCGGCATGCATTCCAAAACCTGGACGTTTGGGCCGAATGTGATGTCACACCAGAACAGGAAATGACGACACCCATGGAGCCTCGACTAGTTTCTCTGATCACGTCTTCAGGTAGCTACCTGAAGACTTCCTGAAGACGCCATTAGCGAAACTAGTCGAGGCACTACACTATGGGGTTGATTTACTAAAGGCTACTCCACCTTGCACTACAAGTGCACTGCAAGTGCACTTGGAAGTGCAGTCACTTTAGATCTGAGGGGAAGATCTGAAATGAGAGGAAGGTCTGCTGATATTATCATCCAATCATGTGCAAGCAAAAATGCTGTTTTTTTTATTTTCCTTGCATGTCCCCCTCAGATCTACAGCAACTGCACTTCCAAGTGCACTTACCGTGCACTCGTACTGCAAAGGGGATTTGCCTTTAGTAAATAAACCACTATGGGTACTTTTATGGTTTGATGTTATGGTGTATCTGGAGTACACATTGAAGAATTCAGGGGAGTTTGAAGATCTGCAGATGTATGGTGTGATCGATTTGGAGGAGTTAACCCAATGCGCTTATAGACCTTTAGTAATATAAAGGTCGCTGGATTGATGGTGAGTGTGCATTTTACACAGTCTGGTGGTTTGTGCTGGCACAGCTGCAAAATTTCATTAGAGCAAATTTAGGATTTAAACACATGATGGAGGTTTTCATTCCATGTTTACGTACTTTTTATTATTACTTTACACAAAAAGGACCTTAGGCTTCACTTTATTGAAGTATGGTTTATTATATATGAGTGTTAGCGCCTTACCTTTTTTCTTTTTATATCTTTGGAATGATAAATACCAGTTTTAACTTTAAGGCTCGGTTCACACCTAATGCCAATGCGGCTCCCAGCAGGGGTCCTGTGTGTCCTGGTTCACTGTTTCAGGTCTGATTTCAGCCTGAATTTTGGGGTGAATTTGGACCTGAAACAGACCAAAAGATGCACAGGGCTCCTGTGCAAATTCACCCTGGAGCCACATCGGAGATATGTGAACCGGCTCCATAGAGAGCCAGTCACAATCTCCGGCTATTGCGAATTGAATGCGGGGATCTCGCATCCAATTTACAATAGTGTGAACCTGGCCCAATGTTAGCAGCTTCACAGTTTTATTTTATTTTTAAGCAGGCGCCTTTAGTTATGTCATTCTATTATTTTACCTTAGTTTCCCTTTATGGTTTCAACTTCAAGCTTTTTCTTTTTGTTCTGTCCCCTGTACACTTTTTTCACTTTAAGGCTGATCATACATGGCTTAAAATCTGAGCCGTGGATGGCCCTACCAATGCAACCTGGATCGACAAACTTTAAAGTTCAAGCCACATGGAAAAAATGTTGTCTGACTGTAGCCAAGCAAATGCAGTCACTCACTGTTCAGGTATTCTGATGGGTACCAGCTGTCAAAATACAGCAGCAGTGGGATATTCATCCATACATGCTGTTTAGAGTGGATGGAGGAATCTTTTTATTTCTCTCGTTTAGCCCGTGTTCAGCTGAAAAAGAGAAAAGACTAGTGTCCGTTTATTTATTCTATTAATATTAGTGTCACCGTCACATTAGTATAATATTAATGTCAGTGAGCCTATAGCTGTTCATTTCGTGTTTGATGTTCTTACTGCCTCCCCAGTGCTGTCCATCTCTGTGTTTAATTATTGACACCATCCACCACCTAGAATGTATGACCTCTAGAAGCACCACCACCAACACAGATAAAAGTGCTCGCTTACCAGCTCACACTAGACATGTGCATGATGAAAAAAATAGTTTTGTTTCATTTTGATTCGTTAATCTAGTTATTTTGTTTAGTTTAATTCAGTTGATTAGTTCAATTTGTATTCGAAATTCATATTCGGAAATTTTCGAATTTTCTTTGAATTTAATGATTTTTTTCGATTTTGAAAGGTTCAAATCGAAAATGTTACAGTATATTGTTTTCGATTTAGATGCAGCAAAGTGAACAAACAAAAGAAAAATCTTCATCAAATGATTACAATGACTCTTTAAATCACCTTTGGCTTAACAAAAACAGTGTTATTATACGTTATTCGGAGCATTCGGTAAAATTTGTTTATAATGTAATTTGGGTATTCGGATATATCCAAATCTCCTAATAATTAAAAATTTGTCTGAATATTAATTTGGAACGAAACCAACCGCACATGTCTAGCTCACACAGACCTATTACGGAAGGTTAGTGACCCTTGTGGCTATACACTCAGCCTGGTGGGTATTCTCACAGCATCTGACCAATATTCCAAAGAGTGGTGTGATAAATGAACCCAAAATACAGAAGGTTTCACATAGTGTAAAATCCTTAAAACGTTTTTTTTGCCAAAGCTCAAAAATTGCACCTACATCAACAGAAGTAAAATTTGCCTTTAAAATAAATTCACCGGGCAGCAAATCAGCAAACAACCTGTCCTTCCGGGACTCATGGACATCAATGAAATCAGCATTTTGCTCTACCCTACGCGTTTTGTCATACAATTACGTCTTCCAGGACTTCAATATGTGGGCAGGACCAAGCGAGCCCTGATATATTCTTGTATCACTAATTGAGAATACCAGTCAGTACACACCATCACTGGGCCCACACACAGTCATATGATGGGGGCTCGGGCTGTGCAGTGGACAGCTGGCAGTCTCAGATCAGGTGCAGTGCTGGACACAGCGGAGCAGAGGGGGGGGGCACAGCCTGAGCCTCTATCATGTGACTGTGTGTGGCCCTGGGGATGGAGTGTACTGACTGATATTCTCAATTAGTGATACAAGAATATATCAGGGCTCGCTTGGTCCTGCCCACATATTGAAGCCCCAGAGGATGTCATCGTATCGACTTAATGTATAGGGCAGAGCGACATGCTGACGTCATCTCTGTCCATGAGTCATGAAATGATGAGTTGTTGGCTAATTTGCCAGCCGGCAAACTTATTTTAAAGGCAAAATTTACTTCTGTTGATGTAAGTGCACTTTTTGAGCTTTGGCAATAGAAGTTTTAAGGATCTTACACTATTTGGAGCCTTCTGTATTTTGGGTTTACTTATCACATCACTCTCCAGATGGTTGGTTGGATACTGTGAGAAGACCCTCTGATGACACTAAAGGCCAAAACTGGGTGTATAGCCACAAGTGTCACTGACCTTTAATAATATGATGTCTGTGTGAGCTTGTAAGCTGTGTTGGCAGTGGTGCTTTTAGAGGTCACACATTCTAGGTGGCGAGGATTAAGAAATTCTTCAATACCCTCATTTACTTCTGGACTTTTTTAATGTCATTGATGTATAATCACTTAAACAGCGCAACTTTGTAATTGTCTACTACGTTTGGGACTGTGCTTGTATCTCACGGAAGAGTTGCCGCTTTGAAATTTGATATTTGTTTTAATTAGCGCAGTTTTTACTCTTTTTACCTGTGTTTAATTATGTTGGGTGATCATCCTTTTGATTCTGCCCCATACTGCCTGTCATCCAGAGTTTACTTGGCTAATGGTCAGTGGTAATGTCATCAGACCCACCTTCTCTTTTCATATATGGCTACATTCATTGCCTTAACATTGTTGTAAAGCATGTTTTTATTAAAACTAAAGCTGTAAAGCAAGCTATGGTTGATTACCTTGGAAACAAACATTTCAGTACTCTTGAGTGGGTTTGCAGTCCTTCATATCATTGCTATGTTTACACAGTGGTGTTGCTGTTGAAGGGTTAGTGGCTGTACATTGTAGGTTGGGGCATGTGATTGGGAAGGGGAGTGTATACCTACAGTGGTGTACTGATGTTTATCTTGAAAAAGGTGGGCTGTGCCCCGGTATAATGTTGATTTGGATTAAACAATTTTATCTGCTACTTTGCTCTTTTGTTGAAGTCTTTTAAGTGCCCCGCATCTCTGCAACCTTTATCACCTCTGAGCACACCTAGACAGTCACTAGACAGCAGCATACTTTCTATACATATATAAAAAAAAAACTTAAATTGTAACTACATCTTTGGAGGTGGTGGACAGACCCAAAGTAAGCAAGCTCCAGAAACCCAGTAATTTTTTTAACACTTTAGGTGTGCTTTAACATTATATAGCATTGCTTAAAATGTTAAAGTACATAAGCCCTTTAGTGTAGGTAACAACAAATTAAACCAAATGTAAAACTTATCACCACATGTAGACTTAATAAGAAGAAAAAATCTTTTAACTTAGATATAGGGACACCTAAATATAGTATTTCTTTTTATTAAATGTATTTATATCTAAGTATTAAATTATCATTTTTCTCCAGTGCTAATTTTATATTCAAATATAAGGCAATAATCTATAAGGTGAATCGACTTTTATTATTAACACTGAGTTACTATATTTCTTGCATGCATAAACCATCTTAGAACAATTCAACTGGTGGTCATAAAACAGACAATTTGATGACAGTATTGTTTATAATGCTTCATCTGAGTCACCATATCTGTCTGTTTCTGAAAACTTGTTTGACCATTAAGGATGACCTACAAATATATTTAATAAGATTCATTCCTCTAAAAAATTGACTTCTGCTCTATTTATATTATGTTCCACATAATATTTTAGAAATCTGCATTTCTGTAGGTACATTTAGACATTTTACATACTCAATTCTGAGCCATTAAATGTATTTGTAACAATCTTCTTTACATCATTGTATACAATAATTATAAAACTGCTCTCGGGACAAAAAAAATAAATAGCTAAATAAAATCTGCTGTATCAGATACCCTATGGTGTCAATAAATCATAAAAAAATACATACAGTGGGGACGGAAAGTATTCAGACCCCCTTACATTTTTCACTCTTTGTTATATTGCAGCCATTTGCTAAAATCATTTAAGTTCATTTTTTTCCTCATTAATGTACACACAGCACCCCATATTGACAGAAAAACACAGAATTGTTGACATTTTTGCAGATTTATTAAAAAAGAAAAACTGAATTATCACATGGTCCTCAGTATTCAGACCCTTTGCTGTGACACTCATATATTTAACTCAGGTGCTGTCCATTTCTTCTGATCAACCTTGAGATGGTTCTACACCTTCATTTGAGTCCAGCTGTGTTTGATTATACTGATTGCATTAGGAAAGCCACACATCTGTCTATATAAGACCTTACAGTTCACAGTGCATGTCAGAGCAAATGAGAATCATGAGGTCAAAGGAACTGCCTGAAAAGCCTAGAGACAGAATTGTGGCAAGGCACAGATGTGGCCAAGGTTACAAAAAAAATTCTGCTGCACTTAACGTTCCTAAGAGTACTGTGGCCTCCATAATCCTTAAATGGAAGACATTTGGGATGACCAGAACCCTTCCTAGAGCTGGCCATCCTTGAGCTATCGGGGGAGAAGAGCCTTGGTGAGAGAGGTAAAGAAGAACCCAAAGTTTACTGTGGCTGAGCTCCAGAGATGCAGTTGGGAGATGGGAAAAAGTTGTAGAAAGTCAACCATCACTGCAGCCCTCCACCAGTTGGGGCTTTATGGCAGAGTGGCCCGACGGAAGCCTCTCCTCAGTGCAAGACACATGAAAGCCCGCATGGAGTTTGCTAAAAAACACCTGAAGGACTCCCAGATGGTGAGAAATAAGATTCGCTGGTCTGATGAGACCAAGATAGAACTTTTTGGCCTTAATTCTAAGTGGTATGTGTGGAGAAAACAAGGCCCTGCTCATCACCTGTCCAATACGGTCCCAACAGTGAAGCATGGTGGTGGCAGCATCATGCTGTGGGGTGTTTTTCAGGTGCAGGGACAGGACGACTGGTTGCAATCGAGGGAAAGATGAATGCGGCCAAGTACAGGGATATCCTGGACGAAAACCTTTTCCAGAGTGCTCAGGACCTCAGACTGGGCCGAAGGTTTAGCTTCCAACAAGACAATGACCCTAAGCACACAGCTAAAATAACGAAGGAGTGGCTTCACAACAACTCAGTGACTGTTCTTGAATGGCCCAGCCAGAGCCCTGACTTAAACCCAATTGAGCATCTCTGAAGAGACCTAAAAATGGCTGTCCACCAACGTTTACCATCCAACCTGACAGAACTGGAGAGGATCCGCAAGGGGAAATGGCAGAGGATCCCCAAATCCAGGTGTAAAAAACTTGCATCTTTCCCAAAAAGACTCATAGCTGTATTAGATCAAAAGGATGCTTCTACTAAATACTGAGCAAAGGGTCTGAAAACTTAGGACCATGTGATATTTCAGTTTTTCTTTTTAATAAATCTGCAAAAATGTCAACAATTCTGTGTTTTTCTGTCAATATGGGGTTCTGTGTGTACATTAATGAGGAAAAAAAAATGAACTTAAATGATTTTAGCAAATGGCTGCAATATAACAAAGAGTGGAAAATTTAAGGGGGTCTGAATACTTTCCATCCCCACTGTATATACAACTCTAATTACATAAAAAACGTTTGCTCCCTGAAAACGTCATGTGATGAAACGTGTTTGGGGGAGCTATGTACACTGATGTCATCCTGCACAGGAGCCGTACTTGCACTGAATGAGCTGTTGGAGCTGACTGCAACACACAGCTAAGCACTGTAACATGTGAGTGCTATATTGTATATGTTTTAAAGCAGTTTTAGAGGTATTAAATAAAAAGGATTTTATACTGTGGTGCCCCTCTTGTCTCCCCATATGGTCTACATGATAAGATACATTATAGAGGCACTACAGATGTGGTAGACGGTGGAAACCCCTTGTTGAACAAAGTTAATTTTTACCCACATTTACTAATAAAGTGTCAGAAAAATCTGGAGAGCTCTTGTAAGTTTGGAGGTGTAGTCACAGATATGGGCTATTGGAGCACAATATACGCAATTTATATATCGACAGGGGGGTTATGTGCAGTAGACTGTTTTGTTGGAATGCAGCACAGAACACTTTAAGAAGTTTGATTTGAAGCACCTTCAGTATATTTATTATTTTTTGTGTAGCACTGGGCACTTTGAAGTTATTATATGCGGAGCACTTGATAAAACTTGAAGCACTGATCACTTTGATGTTAATATCACAGTTTATCAATGTTATTGTTTACACATTTTTATGTAATTAGCACTGTATATACTGTATTTATATTCTTTACGTCAGTCCTGATGTCACAATGCCAAGTTCATTAGTTAAACTAGTACTCTAATCATTAATTTTATTATTATTATTAATAATAATCCCATTTACATTTAATTTAGTAAATTTACTATAGTCATAAATAGAATTGTTGTGTTTCAATTCCTAGGGCAGATCCACCATGTCTACTTAAAAGACTCGAATCGTTTATTAAACGTACTGTAGTCAGATACTGACTGTCTACTTTATAGCTAAGAATAGTTTATTTAAGATAGTGTAGTCATACACTGACTTATTGAGTATAAACTCGCTGGGAGGATATATACTGCCTACTTAATGGCTATGGTTTCCATCCTGGCATTGACCTGTTAACTTTAGCTGACTTGCTTATTCCTAAGCCTGTAAAAATGCAGAGTAGTGTATTCACTGATTAAAGTAACACCCTCTTTCTGAGCTCTTTGCAACCTCTCTCATACACATTGGTGCATGAAAGGCAGTTTGTATAGCACAGAGACACTTGGCAAGTGGCTTCAACCCCGTTCAGATGCACAATTAATGAGAATGTTAGAACCTTGCTGCACCAAATTATTATTATTATTATTATTCAGTTTAATATAGTTTTATTGATAGAAAGAAATGGCATTGCAATAAGAATAACGGCACTTAATGGCAGTACTATAGCCATCTATATGGTAAGTTTCATCATACACTCCTGCCATACAGCATCTAATACATTTGAAATATATAGTAATATGCAGTAAAGAAAAATGTACTATTAATACCAACTATTTCAGAGAAAAATTAAACCAAGATAAATCAAAAGATAGAAAAGAGAAGAAGAGAAAGAAGAAAAAAGAAAAAGAAAAAAAAAGGGAAGAAAAAAGCAACAGTAGAGTAGCATCTAGCAGAGGGGACTGCTATGTAAGTCTGCCATCAAAAATAAAATAAAACATTCAGTAATTGTCTAACCAAGATGACTCAACCAACTATGGCTTGCTAAAGTAATGGAGAGACAGTGACTAGCTATCTTATATAGGATACGAATAAGGGAAATTCAAGAAACTCCACTCAAGGGGTCCATATTTCCCTAAACTTGGATCTGTTTTTGTTTGCTGTAGAAATTAACTCCTCCAGCTGCATACAGTAGTGTGCTTCATCTTGGCTACCCACTCCTGTAGAGTTAGCGATATGTGAGATTTCCAATATCTTGGAAATAATACTCTGCCTTCCATCACTAGCAGGAAGCTGAATAAGCCCTTTTTAATGGATTGGTTTATTCAGGGATCATAGAAAAAAGCGCTATCTCTGGGGTCTTTGGCCATTTTTTGCTCGTGACCAAATGACTAAACTTAACCGCTTGCCAACCAGCCGCCGCAGTTATACTTGTCAAATACATTGAATTTCAAAAGAGCAAACTTCCCCAAACTACGAACCTTGCAATATAGAAATAAAGAAGATATAAATTGGGATAAAATCTTAGAAACAAAGAACACAAAGGAAAAATGGGTTTGCTTTAAGAGCATATTAAATAAGGGCATTAGCCAGTGCATCTCATTGGAACATACATTTAAAAGGTCCTGGATGGCTTAACTTTAATGTAAAAATTCATATAAAAGCAAAGAGAAGGCCTTCAAAAAATACAAGCTGAGGGATCATCATCAGCATTCAGACTTACATACCGTATATACTCGAGTATAAGTCGATCCAAGTATAAGTTGAGGCCCTAATTTACCACAAAAAAATGGGAAAAACTTATTGACTGGATTAAAAGACTAGGGTGGGAAATGCAGCAGCTATAAAATTTGCCCATCAGAGTGCCCCTTAACATAAAATTTGTCCATCAGAGTGCCCCTTAACAGAAAATTTGCCCATCAGAGTGCCCCTTAACAGAAAATTTGTCCATCAGAGTGCCCCTTAACAGAAAATATGTCCAACAGCATGTCCCTTAACATAAAATTTGCCCATGGACACATTTTATATTAAGGGACACTCTGATGGGCAAATTGTATGTTAAGGGGCACCCTGATGGGCACATTTTATATTAGGAGCACTCTGATGGGCACAACAAAATGTGCCCCATAATGTAAAAACTGCCAATCAAAGTGCCCCTTAATACAAAATGTGCCCATCAGTGTTGCTCTTAAAGTAAAATGCGCCCATCAGCGTGCCCCTTAACATAAAATAAGGGTCAGGCTGATGGGCACCTTTTATGTTAAGGGGCACTCTGATTGGCACATTTTATTTTAAGGGGCACGCTGATGGGTATATTTTTAATGTGCATGCTGATGGGCACATTTTATTTTAAAGGGCACTCTGATGGGCACAACAAAATGTGTCCATCAGTGTGCCCCTTAAGAAAACTTAAGAAAGGTATCATTCACTGTATATGGTATGAATGGTATAACATACAAAGTTTACAGTAAGAGCTGTGAAAATGTAGAATAGACTCCCTCCAGAGGTGGTTCTGGTAGAATGCTTTAAAAAAGGCATGGATTCTTTCCTAAATGTACATAATATAACTGGGTACTAAAATTTATAAGTAAAGTTGATCCAAGGAAAATCCAATCGCCTCTCTGGGATCAGGAATTAATTTTTTCATCTGCTGTAGCAAATTGTATCCTGCTTTTCTGGGGTTTTTTTGCTTTCCTCTGGATCAACTGTGGGTATAGGATTGGGTATATGGGATTGTATGATATTTTTTATTTTACTTATTTATTTATTTTTATGGCTCAACTAGATGAACTTGTGTCTTTTTTCAACCTGACTAACTATGTAACTATGTACATTACAATAAAAAAAATATTTAAACGCAAACCAACACTTTCAATGTAAGGTAACCATAGTAATCAAGATCAGTAACATAAACAAAAGAAATGCAATCAACACCAATTTAACAAGAATACAAAATACATGTTTAGCTCATTAAAAGAAAGAATGCATGGCATGACCTACAGCATTGAGAAATTTAAAAACGTAGCTATTGCTGGAAAAAATATCTTAAACGGCAACAAATGGAAGAAAAAAGGTACGAAAAAAAAAAATGAAAATTAATGATGGTTAACCTATCACCTGCCATTGATTACAGAGTACATTTTTAAATGTTGTATACTACATAATGTAGTAAACATGTGTCTTTCTTGGCTTGTCTTTAGTTATGTACTCTTCTTAATACTAAACACTGTAACCACCAGATGTTATAAATCAGTGGTGTTTGATCGTGTTTTGCATCCACAGACATTCTTGCAACTGAAGCAATTTGTATAAGTTGCTCAATATTAACCATATGCATACATTAGCTTGGTCTTTGCTAAATATATGTAAAATTAAAGAATAATACTTAGTTTTTCACCTTCTTAATCCTTTGTTGCTACTCAGGGCTGCTGATCTCCCATAGCCACTTCCCATCTACAGGAATGTCATTTTTCAGAATGGCCTTTTCTGATGAACACTGAACCATATGTGGCACCCTCTACCAATAGGTAGGTGCTAGTAATAGGTTTTTACTAGGAACTGTCAGCACAGGCAAATTTAGGCAGGCCTATGCTGCAAGCTAGGCCTGTCTGTTTTGATCTGGGGCTGACAGTGGTTAGAGTAGCAGTAGGTGTGATCTCCCCTGCTTCCAGGGAAAATGTTCTGGAAGAGGGGCAGGGCCTGGAACTGGAGTGGCAGGCAGCTCATGTGTTAGCCCTGACCAATCCCCAACTGGAATTGTCAGGGGGCTGGCCTCCTATATAAGCTGAGGTAACATACCACTGGGGGCATAAGTTGGCTGAGTGAAGTGGAGGATGGAATACTAGGCAGCAGCAGGAGGGCACCCCCATCTGGCGGGGGGTGCACCGATCACAGGAGGAGGCCCAGGGAGAGCTGTGAAGGAACTTTGCCTCTACACGGTCATTGGCAATGTCTTTATCATTACACGGTGGTTGATAAAGAACTCCTGGAGCAGAGGGGCAGGTAAAGCTGTCGGAAACGTATGTCCGGTCAAGTTCTCCATCAAGGATTTGACCGGACAGTGCAATGCTAGGGCAGTAAAAAGTCGGTGAGTGTTACCACAGTGGAGGGCTGGATGTGCCAGGAAGTCTGTGAGGGAACTTTGCTTCTACACGGTCGTTCGCAAAGTCCTCATCATTTACATGGTGAATGATGAGGAGTCCGGGATCAAAGGAGAGACTGTGGGGATATGTGTCAAATCGATGTGGCCTGGGGGCACATGATTTGCAAGATGGGCTGGCTGGGAACAGTAGTCCACCATCCAAAAGAATGCTTTTAAACTACTAGGCCTCTGGGAGAGGTGCTGCAGGCCTCTGGCTTAGTAGCAGCGAGCAACCAGAGCCTGCTTAAGAACTTATTCAGAGTGGGTCCTTCTTGCTCACAGAAGAGGATGTGACATTACTTCACTTCAGGATAAGTTATGTACAGGAGGAAAGCAGTTTGTGCAGGAGGAAAGAAGTTCTGGGAACATCACTCTTTCACGGTCAAGAGTGATATCCTCATTCTTTACACGGTAATGGATGGAGAATTCTTGGAAGTAATAGTATTATAAATGCACATCATGTCTTCAGGCTCTAACTATGTGCTAATGTGTGTAATCTTTAAAATATGATGGCAATTGAACTATCCTATGAGCATCCCATATACCCTTTTTCCCAACCAAGTTGTACCCCCCAATAAACAAAAAAAACAAAACCAGCAAAAGACTGTTCATTGTCTCTGCAATTGATGTATGGGAGTTACATACGTCTGTGTGATAAATGTTGAAACAGCCACTTGTAATCTCCATCTGAAACTGTGACAGAGTGACAATGCAGAAGCCCAGCTCAGTAACAGGCATAGGCCTCGTGCACACTGGGAGTCAGGAGGACTTTATTCCTTCTGCCTCTAAATGCCCCTCAAGGTTAGCCTATGTGGAAGAACCTTCATGGAAGAATCACCAGGTATTTTTCTAATGAAAGCTGAAAATGTAAAAATGAATGTTAATAACTTTCAGTTACATGAACATGTTAAAACTTATATGAGGATTTGGTGACGGTGTTTACATCTACTCTAAGCATCACTAGCAAAAGGAAATATCAATACATAGGTATAGAACTTAGGAAGTCATAATCAATAATGATTGGTCATAAAATCAGTAATAATGAAGGATACAAGTTATTTATTCTCTGGCTAATGCTTAGGTCTATATGTCAGCAGGCCTGGACTATTCCTACAAAACTGTCATAGTTTACCCATAGTGGGGAAATAGGAGACACTAAATACTTATCTCTCCAGCAGGCTGTTGTTTAAATTTCTCTGTTATCCAGCACTGCATCCTTTGGAAAATTCTTCAACATTCTACACCTCCAAAAGTGTCAAACGTTTGCATCCCTTGCCACATGCTGTGGTTCCTTCTTCAAACCTCAAGTTTTAGCAGAGACATAGGGACCAGTGGAAGAAACAGAATGGCAAAGAGCTCACATCACAGAGCACACTTTATTTAGCCTTTTCCGGCGAGTACTGACATTTTATAACTATAATAGCTATAATAACACTGTCAGTGTTATTTTGGCTGTAAGGCCTCATTCACACTAAACGTTAAAATAACGTTATAAAAACATCAATAGTTTTGCAGTGAGTTTTTCAACTTTTTTCAACGTTTTTCCAATAGCAATTTTAGTGTTTATTAGCGTTTTTAGCGTTTTTCCACGTTAGTGTTTTTTAGCATTTTTTGTTTTTTTTTTTTTAAGGAAAAAAAACTTTTTTTTTTCAATGGAACAAAAACGGTAAAAAATGCTGGTGAGCGATGTTTTTGAGTGTTTATCGATGTTTATCAGTGTTAGAGCGTTTTTACAGCTGAAAACCGTCTCTCAGAACCCACTAGTTTTGGGTTTTTTTACTGCTCAAAAACGCCACTGCCCAAAACTGATGATAACAGCCTATGTGTGCATGGACACATAGGATAACATGATGGAAAGTGTAATGACTGTAGAAAAAAAACATCTACAGCCAAAAACAGCTGCTGTAAAAATGTAAAAAAACATCCAGTGTGCATGAGGCCTTAAGATTAAGTCCACATAAAAGTACATTTTCAAAGTTTACAACACAGATTATTAGTACTTAAACTAACACTAGCTTCAGGTAATTCTGTAAGGTTTAATCAGTGCCTGTTAATAAAAGCACGGAAAGAAGGCATTGAGTATGTGATAAAATACCATTGTTTTGAGGAAATAAGCCTATCAGTAATTGACCGCTTGCCGACCAGCTGCCATCATTTTACTGCAGCAGGTTGGCACGATCCCGCAAACCGTCATAGCTATACATCGAATTGCGGGATTGGGATAGCAGGCATGCACGCACCACTGGATCGTGAGCACGAGGGACAGAACACGGAAGTGTGTGTAAACACACAAATCCATGTTCTGTTCTGAGAGGAGTGACAGATCATGTGTTCCTATTAGCTAGGAACCACCATCCGTCACTTCCTCTAGTCAATCCCCTCCCCCTTCAGTTAGAATCACCTCCCAGGGAACACAGTTAACCCCTTGATCGCCCCCCAGTGTTAACCTCTTCACTGCCAGTGACATTTTTACAGTAATCAATGCATTTTTATAGCACAGATCACTGTATAAATGCCAATGGTCCCAAAAATGTGTCAAAATTGTCTGATGTGTCCGCCATAATGTTGCAGTCATGATAAAAACCGCAGATCGCCACCATTACTAGTAAAAAAAAATAATAAAAATGCTATAAATCTATCCCCTATTTTGTAGACGCTATAACTTTTGCGCAAACCAATCAATATACACTTATTGCGATTTTTTTTACCAAAAATATGTGGAAAAATACATATTAGCCTAAACTGAGAAAAATTTGTTTGTTTTATTTTTTAAAATGGGGATATTTATTATAGCAAAACATACAAAATATTGTATTTTTTTTTTTCAAAATTGTCTCTCTTTTTTTGTTTATAGCGCAAAAAATAAAAAACGCAGAGGCAATCAAATGCCACAAAAAGAAAGCTCTATTTGTGGGAAAAAAGGGCTTCAATTTTGTTTGGGTGCAGCGTCCTACAACCGCACAATTGTCAGTTAAAGCAACACAGTGCCGAATCGCAAAAAATGGCCCTGTCATTCAGCAGCCAAATCTTCTGGGGCTGAAGTGGTTAAATGCTAGTTAAATAATAAAATGTATTCCTGTTGGGGTGTGGCTTGGATGGCTCCATGATTGCTTTATGATTAGCGGCACCTTAATTTAACAGCCTGTGATAACAGAGGCATAATTCTGCTGGTAACGGGCAAACAGAGGTGTTGAAAAGATCCCAGGGATCCCAAGTCTTGGGGGCACAAACACTATCAACCAGTATAACCATAAGTAGGTCTTTCTTTGACTCTGATGTCTCCTGCACTCTGGAGGCCTTGGCAATAATGTCAGACACTGCCATCTTGTAAGCTCAGTATCCACCTCAGCTCCCCAGGAGACCCACTACAGCTGCATTTCTCTAAAGCAACACAATACTTTCCTGGAGACCCCCTACAGCTGCATTTCTCACAGTAACACAAATGGAGCAGCTGGCAGGGGTGTTTCTGAGTCCGAACAGCCCGCCACATCACAGCAGCTGCATACTTCTTCCTGCTCCCCAGGATTGTGATGGGGGTGATGTTAGGAACTAGATAACTGGTTCCTGGACTTGAAGGGTATAGTCCCAGTATTCACTAGAGGGTGTATCTCAATAGCCTGCAGATCCCAGTATTTAGTCTCCTCCTTGTGCTGACTGCTGGAAGGGTATTTAGTGGCTCCCTGAGGTTCCACAGTGTTTTGCACTGTGTGCCCAGAGGATCTGATCTTGCTTCCCCGGCATCTGTGATCCTGCTTCCTTGTTTATGTTTTGTAACTCTTATGCCGCTTACACACGATCGGAATTTCCGACAACAAATGTTCCATGTGAGTTTGTTGTCGGAAATTCCGACCGTGTGTAGACTCCTTCGGACATTTGCTGTCGGAATTTCCGACAACAGATGTTTGAGAGCTGGATCTCAAATTTTCCGACAACAAAATCCGTTGTCATAAATTCCGAGCATGTGTAGACAATTCTGATGCACAAAATTCCACGCATGCTCTGAAACAAGTACGAGATGGAAGAGCTCGGTCTGGTAAAACTAGCGTTCGTAATGGAGATAGCACATTCGTCACACTGAAAATTTTTCAATCTTTTAATGCATCACATTCTCTTCTTCTTTATAATGCTAGAATAATGAAGTTTTGCTGCTGATATTCACAGAGAGTTCTGACAAACTGATTTCTCTATTATTTCTCGTGATCTCCTGAATAAACTTTTTTTTTTTTTTGCCAGATTTCCAGAATAATGTTTCAAATTTTTTTTATAGTGATCTCCTTTTTTTTATCAAGATCTCCCGATTTTTTTTTAATGATTTTTTTCTAGTGATCTTCATAATATTTTTTGTCGTTTTGTGTGTCAAGTTATCACAACACCATTATTATGTTATATTTTTTTTTTTTTTTTTACATAAAAGTTTATTAAAGCATTAAGCTTGTATACATACATATCTGTATAGAATAAGTTGACAATGCGGTATAAAGTACAATACAGCGAACAATCCAATTGAGTACAGTTACGTTGTCTTGGATATTAATAATGATTGGCAAACATATAAAGAAACCAATTTATCAGTTATGACACATGGTGATGTCAAAGGCAGGACATGCAAGTGGCCCCAATGTCACCTCACAAATCCTGTCATTGTTGAAAGCTTGATAACTTGCCATATGGTCAACCATTTTTACCAATATGTACTCCAGGTCTTATTAAAAGGGGGAATGGGATAAGTGAAAGGAGAAAAAGTACAGAAGATAATTGAGAAAGATGGGATATGTGAGGAGATAATAAAAAAAAAAAAGAAAAAAAAAAGGGGGTATATTGAACTACTGGGGTAGGGTACCTTGGGATAAATTGTTAGAGAGGACCTGTTAGATCAATCTATAATATTTAGTACAATTTTGCCATATACAGAACAACATAATGTTTTAAGTCACTAAGGATAAGTCCATGAGTTTGTGAATCATCAAATCAGAAGGGAAGTGTTCAGACCCTCTACTTATCTCATTATTTGTTCAAAGACCTGGGAGTACTTGAAAACAAACCACGGAGACCAGGTTTTATGATATTTCTCTATTATTTCAGATGATTGTGCTGCTGTATCTTCCATCTCGCAGATATAAGCAACTTTATGAAGCCTATCTTTAAGTGTAGGAGTGTGAGTGGATTTCCAATAAAGTGGAATAAGCGAATTGGCTGCATTAATCAAGTGCTTAGAAAGAGATGTTTTATATTTTTTAAATGAAAAATTTGTTATATGGAGCAAGCAACATGCTGCATCTAATTTAAGTTTGGTCTCTGTGATCTGTTGGATGACTTTCCTCACCTCATCCCAGAAAACATGGATCAGGTCTCATTGCCACCAAACGTGTAGCAACGTACCCCTGGCCTTATTGCATCTCCAGCATAATTCGGTAGTTTGAGGGAACCATTTATGTAGTTTATCAGGGGTGGCATACCAGTGAGTCAAGATCTTATAAGCCGTTTCCTGCATCCGTGTGCTTATCGAACCTTTATGGGACAGTATACAAGCTGCCTCCCACTGTTTATCAGTGAACTGTATATTCAGTTCCTTTGACCATCTCTCTCTGAATCTGTCCATGTCATCACATTGCAAATTCTGTAGTAAAGTATAAGAAAGGGAGGTAGATTTTTCCACCATCTCCCCCTTCATACATATCTGTTCGAACTCAGTGGGATCTCTTAGGAAATTATTCCTGTGTATAGCGGAATTGACAAAACTGCGTACTTGGAAGTATGTCCACATAAGTATGTGAGGTGTTTTGTTATCACTCCTAAATTGGGAGAGATCCTTCATTTTCTTTTTTGTGAAGCATTGCCCTGCCAGTATAGGCATTTTGGTGTCTGTTGTTGTCAGAGAGTGATTACCCATACCCGGTGGAAAGTCTGGATTATCTTTTAGCGGTGTGAGCGGGCTTAGCGGGGAAGAGAATTTAGACTGCTTTGCTAGGATGTGGAAAATGTCTAGGGAGGTACCAATAAGTGGATGAGTCTTCACCGTGTGGGGATATGTCAGTTTTGAAACCCAAGGTAGAAATTGAAGTGGGATAGAGCACATGTCGTTTTCTATGGTGACCCAGTCCTTACTTTTTGAGTGGCAATGCCAATCAATGATACGGGCAAGATGGGAGGCATGGTAATACCTTTTAAAATCAGGTATCCCCAGACCCCCCAGTTTTTTGGGTCTGGTAAGGAGTGAGGCTTTAATGCGGGGCGGTTTGTGAGCCCAAATGAATCTCATTTGTAGTGCGTGTAGTTTTTTGAAGAAACTATGGGGAATTTTTATAGGTAAAGTGCGTAATAAGTATAGGATTTTTGGCAGAACAGTCATCTTACATATGGCTGCCCTGCCGAACCATGAAAAGTATGAGGTGTGCCAGTTTTGTAGGTCTTTTTCAATAGTTTTAAGAATAGGTGGAAAATTCCGTTCAAATACTGAGGAGAGTTTAGGTGTCAGCCAGGTGCCCAGATATTTTATTGCAATGTTCTCCCATTTAAAGGGGCTGTTGCTCTGAGCTCTTTTCATTTTATCAGTCGGCAGCGTAATGTTCATGGCTTCAGACTTTGAAAAATTGATTTTAAGGTTGGAAACGTAACCGTATATGGAGAACTCTTTCATTAATGAGGGGATGGAAATGTGCGGGTCTGTCAAAAACAATAAAAGATCATCTGCGTAAGCAGCAACTTTGAATTCTCTGTTAGTTAGATTGAAGCCTCTAATGGAGCTATTTAATAAGATATGTCTAATGAACGGTTCCAGTTATATGATGAAGAGCAGCGGAGACAATGGACACCCCTGTCTAGTCCCGTTTTTTATACTGACACTTTCTGATAATGTGCCGTTAATTTTAATTTTGGCTGAGGGATTTTGATACAGAGCCGAGATCCACGTCAACATATGTGGACCCAGTCCTATGTGCTCACAGGTCTTCATCATATAGTCCCAAGCTACTCGATCGAAGGCCTTCTCAGCATCGGTGGACAAGAGAAAGCCCTCGATCTTTCGCTGATGGGCTGCATAAATCAGGTCCAATGATTTCGTAACATTGTCTTTAGCTTCCCTATTGGGGACAAAGCCCACTTGGTCTGGTCCAATTATATCATGCAGTAGGGGCTTCATCCTATTAGCGATAGTTTTGGCTAGTAACTTGGCGTCAAGGTTCAATAGTGAGATCGGGCGATAGCTGGCGCAATGTGTTGGGTCTTTGCCTGCTTTAGGTAGTACTGTTATGTGTGCTGCCAGGAAGTCGTGTGGGACGGTTCTCTGAGTAGATAGTGAATTCAGTGCGTTTGTTAAAGGGGAGGTCAGGATGTCTGAAAATGTTTTGTAATAGATGGCGCTAAAGCCATCTGGGCCTGGACTCTTTCCTGTTTTCAACTCTTTGATAGTGTTATGAATTTCTGAAGTTTCTATTTGTTTCTCTAATTGTGCAATGTCCTCTATAGCTAGAGGTGGGAGTTTGGATTCTTTTAGATAATTTTTTATGGCCATATCCCTATCTCTCATTATGTTGTTGGGTTTATGTTGGGGTGGGAGGTTATATAATGCCGTGTAGAATTCGTGAAAATGTTGTGCAATTTTATTCGTTGCTCTATCTATTTTACCTGATTTATTTTGGATGCCTAAAATTGAGTGTTGGGAAATTTGACCTCTTAGTGCTCGTGCTAGAATTTTCCCCGTTTTGTCCCCATGTTCATAGTAGATCTTTTTTTTGAAGAAGAGAAATCTCTTGGATTTAGTTTCTAGAATGTCTTTGAGGGACTTTCTTGTTTCCAATAATAATGTCGCTGATTGGGTGGAGAGTGACTGCTTATGCTGGGTCTCTAAGTCACGTATTTTGTTAGTCAGTTTAGTTATTTCCAACTCAGTTTCTTTTTTCCTTCGTGTGCCCATTTGGATCAGTTCCCCTCTGATATAGCATTTGTGTGCCTGCCAGACCATTAAGGGGTCTGCTGCCGGGGTGGCGTTAAGTGTAAAGTATTCTCTTAACGATGACGTCAGTTTTGGTAGTAAGGATGGGTCCGTTAAAAGTGATGAATTTAATCTCCATGTGTTGGATTTCACAATGGGTTCTAATATGTTCAATGTAATGGCTATTGGGGCATGGTCCGAAATGGACTGTATGCCTATGTTCGCCGCACTTAATGTGTCAAGGTCCCTTTGTGAGACGAATAAGAAGTCTATTCTCGCGTGTCGGTATCGATGTGGTATCGAGTAAAAGGTGTAGTCTCGATCCTCTGGGTGTAAAAATCGCCATGTGTCTACCAGTGACAGAGAATGTATCAAATTTTTAATTTTTTTGAGAATTTTATATGTGAGATATGTTTTCCCAGTGGAAGTGTCTTCAGAGGGGTTGAGAGGGACGTTAAAGTCCCCTCCCAGAATCACGCGCCCTGCATGGAAACTTGTCAGTGCTGCGATCATTTTCTGACAAAATGTGATTTGCCCTGAATTTGGGAAGTACACGTTGGCCAAAGTTATGGTAGTTCCGTGACATGATCCCTTCAGGAAGATAAATCTTCCTTCTGGATCCACTACTTTATCTGTTAAGTCAAATTTTGCGTCTTTGCTGATTAAAATTGAAACCCCTTTGGATTTAGAAGTATTGTGTGTAGCATGGTGTGCCTCTGTGAAGTAGCTGTCAGTTAGTCTTGGTATATGGTTCGTTTGGAAGTGCGTTTCCTGGAGGAAAACAAAATTGGGCCTACCTTTCTTCAGTTCTCTGAGGAGAGAGGATCTCTTCTCAGGGATGTTCAGACCTCTCACGTTGTGTGAGATGATTGTAGGGTTGAGATGGTCCAATACTCCCTTGTACCCTGCTTAGTGGGGAATACAAACAAACGAAAAACAAAGAAAAAAGGATTAAATTAACTGAAATTAAATTAAATAAAATTAAATTAACTGAAATTATTTACGACAATAAAAAATAAACAATGTGAAGTTATATACCATAAAATGAGGAATATGTGGACAACAGATATACGTCTGTTGTCTGAGGATTTTATCACTCTGTACGGGTATATGTATGTAAGATAGATATCCTAGTGAAAGATAGGAAAAGAAGTAAGGAGTTAGGGTAAAGAAGTAAGAGTGGAGAAGATCTAGGTACTTCCTCCTCGGACGAAATAGTACGTCCTGGAAGATCAAGTTTAGTGTGAGTCAATGGGCACAACCGTTGCCCACCACACACACTATTGTGGGGTTGGGGAAGGAACCCAGCGAGGGGGACCCCTGAGAGCAAACATCTATCCACACGTGACGTGGGTGTCTGTATAGTCTGTGGAAGTTAGGTGTTATTCAACAGTGGGTGAACCAAGCCTGGCCAGACTACGGCCTAATATTCTCATTTAATGTGCTGAAAGGTCTGATCTGCACTATAAAACTAACTAAACAACAATTAAAGAAAAAAGAAAAGAGCTCAATAGTAATAATCAGCCATCTATAGGCTCATTTTTGCCACCCTGTTAAGCAATTAGGATCTGCAATTTAAGGAATATTTGTACAACTCTTATGGTTATCTATAGCTATGGCTGAGTTAATTGTTCCTCTTGGGAAGTTGTAGGGTGAACATGAAGCCCTCCAATCTTCACAGGTGCAATCTGAATTTGAAACAAAGCCCATGTGAAGCGTGAAATGGGCCGGGCCTCATATCCCCAACTGTCTCCTATCCATAAGTAGAGGACACAGCCACTGAGCACTTCATAAACGAGAAGTGAAATCACAATGGTCATGAAGAAAAATAAAAACAAAGACCGTTCCAAACACACTACTGCTTTTCCTTCATGTTCAGATGTGTCTGTTAGGAGTATTGCAATAAGCAGAAAGTCTACTCCTAAAGACCCCATTGGTGTACTGAGATATGTTAAGCAAGCTGAGATTGGTCATACTTAACCAAAAACCATAAATGACAATGAGATGTGAGTGCAACTCAGCTCAAATTGGGTCTGGTAGTGTCAGGGTTCGAGGCAAATAAAAAAAAAGAACAAACAGAGGAAGAAAAGAAAAAAACCATAAAACAGAGCCGTGTCTCTCAAAAATAAACCAAACCGCTTGTATGGAAGCCATCCAGGGAAAACATTGGTAGACACGGTTTCCACAGTCATAACTATGTGGAGGTATAACTGTTGCTGTTATTCCTGTTCTTCCATCATGCTTCCAGCGGGATGTGGGCGGCTGCGCGGTGTGCCATTAGACTGTGTCTCATGACGAGAGTGCTTTTGTTTCTTCGTATGTTGTTTTTCAGGTGTGTTTAGAGGAGAGCGTAGAGGGCTCCGTACTTGGGGTGGAATGATAAATTCCTGGTACCAGTCCGGAAGCTCAATTACTCCAAGTTGGAGTGCATCACAAAAATCCGGGAGATCTTCTGGCGTGCGAAGCGTGTGCTGTCTGCCATCAAAAGTGACCAATAGGGCAAAGGGAAAGCGCCAAGTATATCTGATCTCTTTCTCCCTTAGTTTATCCAGTAAAGGTCGCAAGGCCCTGCGATTTTTCAAGGTGATCTGAGATAAATCTTGAAATAGTTTAATGCATTCTCCGTTGAAAATGATTTGGTCATTTCTGCGAGCTTTAGACATTATTTCCTCTTTGAGTGCAAAATTTTGCAAGCAGCAGATTATGTCTCTTGGAGGTAAAGTGTATGGACCCCTGGCTCTCAGAGCTCTGTGCGCCAGAACAAACTGTCTTCTGGCTTTTCTAAGAGGCTGTTGAAGACTCTTTGTAAGACTGAGGGGATTTGATCAGCCAGGACAGATTCAGGGATGCCGCGGACTCTTATATTATTGCGTCTTCCCCTATTGTCGAGATCTTCTAAATGCCTGTTCATTTCTATGAAATGGCGTGCATGGGAGGAAGTAACTTTATCCAGTCTATGGATTCTGGTGTCCCTCTGCTTCCCTGCTGTTTCTTCAGCGGCCATCTTTTCTTGTAATACTAATAGGCTGGTTTTGAGATCTGTAATTGCAGCAGAAAATGAGGCCTTAATGTCGGCTGCAAAGCCTGACATGTCCTCATATGTAAGGGGGTGACCCACTCGTGAGCCTCTCCTACCGTACTCCTCTGCTGCCGACTGAGAGTCCTCACTGAATTCGTCATCCGCATGTACCGGCGCCATCTTGCTCCCCTCCATATCTTTCAGAGCCGCGGCCTGGTTCCTGAAAATGTCAGAGATATCTCTCCCAGCGCTTGAGGCCATGGATCTCCGCGATCGGGTGTGATGAGGGTGTTTGTTTTGTCTGCTCATCCTCTGTGCTGAGTGCAGAAAAGACGTGCGTGTCTGGTGGAGCTCTGGAGTTAAGCTGCCATCCTCGCTGCGCGCCAAGCCACGCCCCTATGTTATATTTTTTAACCTCAAGGAGATTGGTTGATGTTAGTGTCCCTTGCTAATTTGACATTGTATTTTTGAAATGTACCTGCCTACTCACAAACAAACTGTCCTTTTTGAAATAAAACACATAGCCAAGTATTTGTAAAAAAAAAAAATAGACATTTATTAGGGGTCATAACAAAAAAAGAGGAAGGCAACACTGGATAAACTGTTAAAATTGGCAAAGCCTTTATACCCTAGGGCAGACATCAATTATTTGACAGGCAAAAATGGTAGCCTGAGGAGTCCATTTAATAGGGAGCACAATCCAGTCCAGGACTCCGAGAGATCAGGAGCAGCAGCAGATGACATATATATCCCGAGGCTGTGGTCTTACAACAGCCTGTGTTTTTTGCCAGACCAGACCGAACCCAGGCCATCACTCTCAAGACTTCCTTGCATGCTTCCTTCCAGACTGTGGCTGTGGTGTTTGGAGTCGTGGCAGGAGGTGGAGGAGGAGTATGGTCCAACTCACATATGTGACTTTTTTGTGAGTTTGCCCATCACCTCCTTATTTAGGGCCTAATAGATGACTTCCTCACAAATGTGGCATTGGCCCACCTCCATTTCCTGCATTTTGCTGGCTGCCATGCAGGCATAGGCCTCTTGAAGATTGGGGGTGGTTCTGAGGGCCGCAGTAGCCTGCAGAATCAAAGTGCTGACTCCTCCACGTTCCTCCCCTTTCTGGGCCTTTTTGTTGGAAGGCGGAGGGGAGGAACCTGCAATTTATCAATTAAGCTAGGGAGGAAGTCGTGATCATTGAATCTATCCATTTTATCTGCAAGACACAACAGAAGACAAACCCTAATGTCAGGCTAAACTCATAATCTCATAATCTTGTCTTAATATAGGCCTCAATCTATAAGCAGTATAGGCCACTGATGACCCAAGTTAAAATTGCTCACAGATCATACGCATAAGACACACGTGTTACACTTTATATACACTGCGCATGCATGAAACTGCCTGCCCCTGACCTTCTTTCTAGTATATTCCCCACCCTTTCTGTTTTGACACAGTGGGAGAGCACATGGCAGAGACACAGCAGGTGCATGAGAGTAGCAGCAACGATGAAAGCACGTAGCCACAAATGTCCCGATCCAGGAGGAGATTTAAGGCCTCAAATATGTCCTTTGTTGAGATGGTGGAGATGGTGGACATCTTGAAGAGGGCCGACTATGATGGGAAGTATGGACCGTACCCAAAACCAAATGTGAGAAAGGCCAAGATCATGACTAAAGTTGTGAGAAGTCTGCACAGGAATTTTGGGGTATGATGACCCAAGGATCAATTGAGGAAACGCTGGTCAGACCTGAAATTGAGGGAGCACGATCAGTACAGAAGGATCAAGAGAGTGCTGCAAAAAAGTATTTTGTCGTGTGTTCCTATTATTATTATTACTTTCATGCTGGTACATGTGCTTTTCTTTACTGTTATACAGTTTAAAATGGCAAGTTTCAGATTTGTGGGCACAGTAATCGTTTGTAGTAAACATTGTTCGTTCGCCCACTAATACGATGCAGGTTAACTACATTTGTTCATGCCTATTTGTATTAACATTTTTCCAGGCATACTTCTGTTAACTAAATTTTGTTGTCTAGATGTGTTTGTAACTAGAATGAAATGCAAACTTGATTCAGTGTAAGGAGAGGACACTCAGCAGCTGTTTACACATCTGGATGCAGGAGTACTAGTGTGGGAAACCAGAACACCCTTTTTAGGGTGTCCCACGCAGGTGCTCCAGTGGATACTAGGGGTCTTTACATGTGTGATACTTTATCAAAAAAGGTAAGTATTCCAGCTTTAAGAAAGGGAAAAAATCATGTATTCAGCTTGGAGCTCTGCCAAAACAGACAATTGTACCATACTTCCAAGCAATGTTTCATATTCCTATTTCTTGCCTCAAATATCTGTGTGCTAAGTATACCTTTTCTTAAATTCACATAGGGGAGAAAAGAATTGGGACATCTAAGGACACTAGGGACCCCCCACCTCCTAAAGAAGGGGAAGTCACCACACCACAACCTGAGGATGTGGAGGGAGAGGTTCATGAAGTGGGCGAAATAGTGACCACAACAGGTGAGTGTCTGAGGACACAGCTTCAGGTAATAGATGTATGCCTGCATATTTATAAAACATGGTGGTTTTTTTTTTTTAGGTGTGGTGGATGTTGTGGAAGAAGAAACTAATTTCACCAGTGCAAGTGCACACACCCTCATTGGGGAGATCGTGGTGTGCAATCATGATTTAGAAAATATAAAGGAAGACATCAATGATGTTCAACAAAAAATGAAGAACATCACTGATGTTTTAGGCAGAATCGAAAACACACAAAAATTGTAATGTTTTGTAGTTGAATTTGTTATTTTAAATCAAGTTTTAAAGTATATTAAAAGCCAAATTTTGAAGATACACATTTTGTGTCAACATGTGCTATCTGTCATCACGGGATATCAAGGTACGTGTTTTGTGGGTGCAACTCCTTCCTCGCAACTCAAGTAGGTGAGAGGAAGGGATTGCACCCCCAAAACACATCCATTGATCCCCCATGATGGTAGCTAGAACATGTTGACATTAGGCATGGGATCAGGATGGGAATCCACATTTTGACTCCCAATTTGTGTGCATCTTCAAAATTTGGTTTTTACAGGGGTGACATCACCCCATCTGATGAAGGCAAGATCAACACAGTTTTAACATACTAATGTCTGGTATTGCCTTCACTTTTTCAAAGTTGAACTTTGTAAGTTCCTGAGTTGTGTACGTTATGGTTTTAAACATGCCTGTTTAACCAAAAAAAGGATATTTGTAATGTTAAACATAACATTTTATACACCAAAGATGTTGGTTTGTTCAAAAACCCTTTTCTAATGCACATCTGAATGTGCACAGAGTAAAATGTTTTATACTCAACAATGTGTGGCTTCCTCTTTCAATGCTCAGTATCAGTTTTTGGAGTAAGTTGGTGTTTACAGTGACAATGGCGGTTATTTACTAAAGGCAAATCCACTTTGCACTACAAGTGCACTTTCAGTGCACTTTCAAGTGCACGTGCAGTGCACTTGTAGTGTAAAGTGGATTTTCCTTTAGTAAATAACCCTCACAGTGCTCTAAAATTGGCCCTAATCAGGCCATTTTAGGGACTCTAAACAATTAATTCATGGTGCTGGAAAGGATAATTATTTTTGATTATTTTTATCATTAATGCATTACATACAATAACAACAAAAACAATGTGTGTGTGCAGCAGACCTACAACATAATAGTTATCTGAAGAAGAGATTGTCACCTCATGTATCAAATACATTACATTTGCACTATTGAAGAAAATGGCCAAAAAGAAAAGCCCATTGCAGAACCTAGGAGACAGCTAAAAGAAACACAAGCAGTAAATCAAATGAAATATTATTTCATTTAAAAAAAAAATTAAAAAATGTTTTACACATTTACTGGCATATCAATGGCCCCCTACCCGCAAAGTACTCCAGATATTTTTGTCTGACTGCGTGGGTGCTTTGGGGGGGCAAGCCAGGATGGCCAGCTTCAAGTGCCATCAGGGTTGATTGATCAGGAAATCCGGCTTCAGGCCCAAATGAGGCCACATAGTTCATAGCATTTTTACATAGAAAATTGTGCATAATGCAGCAGGCAAGCACAGTATGGTTGAGTTTATATTCAGCCATGTGGATTGGTGTTAGAAATAGGCAGAACGGCTGGCTATTATGCTGAAAGCATTCTCTATCACTCTCCTGGCTCTGGCCAGCCGATAGTTAAAAACCCTCTGATCCGGGGTGAGGGTCCTTATGGGGAACGGCCGCATCAGATGTTCTCCTAGCCCAAATGCTTCATCAGTGATGAAAACAAATGGAAGACCATAATGCAGCAGGCAAGCACAATATGGTTGAGTTTATATTCAGCCATGTGGATTGGTGTTAGAAATAGGCAGAACGGCTGGCTATTATGCTGAAAGCATTCTCCATCACTCTCCTGGCTCTGGCCAGCCGATAGTTAAAAACCCTCTGATCCGGGGTGAGGGTCCTTATGGGGAACGGCCGCATCAGATGTTCTCCTAGCCCAAACGCTTCATCAGTGATGAAAACAAATGGAAGACCACCCACATTGTCTTCCACAGGTGGCAAGCCCAAGCCACCATTTGGGAGCTGTCTGTAGAACTCCGTCTGGGCGATGACTCCACCATCTGACATCCGGCCATTCTTCCCCACGTCCACATACAAAAACTCGTATGTCACCGACACCACCGCCAACATCACTATACTATTAAACCTCTTGTAATTATAATAGTATGACCCCGAGTTGAAGGGTGGGATGATGTGGATGTGTTTCCATCGATTGGCCCTCCGCAGTTAGGAAAGTCCCACCGCTGGGCAAAGTGGGAGGCCACAGTCTGCCATTCCTGTGGCGTGGAAGGAAACTGTGGAGTCAAAAAAGAAAAATAAATTAATCATTTTGCACATAAACATGGAAAGCAGATTAGACACAAACATTCTTGGCCAACATCAGTATAACATTTGTTTTAAGGAGTATTTAAAGACAAAAGTGTAAGGTCCACTTATCAGATTCCTCACCCCCTCTGATGGCCCATTGTAAAAATTTTAGGGGGGGGGATGTTTTGGACAGGTAACCGTCTCCACTTCATTGAGAGCTGAATGCATAAATAATGTGTGTTACTTTGGCCAGCCCCTCCTTACTTACACTATTGGCAGCCCACTGGACAGGTAAGAAGTGTCATAATACAAAAATATGAATACACACTGTCCAAACTGAAGCACATTTTTACATTCTGCAATTACCTATCAAGATAATAAGAGAACAAAACTTTAAACAGTACCATTTGAAAGTATTCAGGCAGGCCCTTGCACTACATGCTTTGGTGAATTCATCCATAAATATGACCACAAAAGAGGTAGGTATAGTGTGTATGGGTTTGGCTAAGTCAGTAGATAGAGGATTGGTATCGGTTGACTTAGCGGTTGGGGGGGAGGGAGGGTTCCAAATGTGTTTGGGCCCCCCCCAAAAAAGCCTCTTGCACTCTGCTGAATTTAAGGACACAAATAACATTTGTACACATTTTAGGGGGTGTTTAGCGTAAAACACTACTATGGAGCTGACAAAATACATTGTTAGGTGACTAGGCTAGGTGTGTAGTTGCCAAGGAGAGCATGCTGGGGAAGTTAGTGAAGGCAAATATACACGAAGGACAAAAAAGGAAGTTTAAAAACTTCCAGCATGCATGAGGACAAAGAGGACATTCACAGCATATTACAATCATGGTAATTAGGGAATGATGAAATAAATCCAATACATTAGCAAACAATAAATACATAGAATGTGATGTTAAAGGAGAAATCTTACCTTAATATAGTCCTTCTGCAGGACCTGAATGATGGCGGAACAGGTCTCTGGAATAATAATCCCCAGAGCCTGGGGAGAGATGCCTGCCGAGAACTTGATGTCCTGCAGACTTCTCCCCATCGCCAAGTACCGCAAAGTGGTGACTAGCCTTTGTTCAGGAGTGATGGCTTGCCCCATGCAGATGTCCTGCTTGGTAATATAGGGGGACAGCAAAGCCAACAGACGGTGAAAAATGGGGTCCATCATCCAGAGATAATTCCTGAAATCATCAGGATTATTCTCCTGGATCTCCCGTAACAAAGGCATGTGCGAGAATTGGTCACGCTGGAGCAACCAATTCTTCGTCCATGAACTCCTCCTCGCCCTGTTCATGGACTGGACTTGGGTCAAAGTAAGAACCCCAACACCAAGCCCCTGCATAGCACGAACTCTATGACGAGTACGTAACCGCAACATGGCTTCAAAACGGTCTGCTGGTCAGAACGAACTAACAGAATGCACTGAAAATCAGAAAGGCCTGAGAAGAGCGAGCTGAAAATCAGAAATGAGTGGACAAGAACGCACTGAAAAACAGATATGAACTGACTACAAATCTCTGAAAAACGGTTACGAATCCACAAGCACAAACTGAAGAGCAGTAACAAACTGAAAAGCACAAGGCTGAAAAGCGCGAATCGCCTCTCACCAAACCTCTACTAACATGAGATAAACACGAGATTAGCAGAAGGAGCCCAAAGGGTGATGCACTGGCTATTGAACTTCCCTTTTATAGTGCTGTCGTACATGTTGTACGTCAGTGCGTCCTTATCGATCGGAAATTTCCAACAACATTTGTGCGACCGTGTGTATACAAGACAAGTTTGAGCCAACATCCGTCAGAAAAAAATCCACAGTTTTGTTGTCGGAATGTCCGATAGTGTGTATGCGGCATTACTTTGGCCTTGTTGCCTTGAACCTGTTACCATTTCCTTTACCTGTTTATCTTGATCCTGATTCCCCTTCTGATCCCATTTCTAACCTGTCATATTAGCTATCCCTAGCATCTCTTGCCTGACTCAATCTTTCCCAATCTCTCTACTTATTTGTATATGATTTATCAAAAAAAATATATAAAAATTTAATTTGGGAAACTTAACATTAATAAATCACCGGGACCAGATGGCTTGCATCTGAGGGTTATAAGGGAACTCAGTCAAGTAATTGCCAGACCATTGTTCCTAATTTTTACTGACAGTCTACTAATTGGAATTGTACCAGCTGCTTGGAGAAAAGCCAATGTAGCACCAATATTTAAAAAGGGTCCAACATACATCCCTGGGAATTACAGACCAGTTAGCCTAACATCAATAGTATGCAAGCTCTTGGAGTGGATGATAAGGGACTATGTATAAGATTTTAGTAATGAGAATGGTATCATCAGTATTGTTTCATGAAGAATTGTTCTTGCCAAACCAATCCATTAACCTTCTATGAGGAGGTGAGTTGCCATCTAGATAGAGAAAGGCCTGTAGACACATTGTATCTGGATTTTGCAAAAGCATTTTACTCAGTTCCCCATAAACGTTTACTGTACAAAATAAGGTCGAATGGCATGGGCCATAGGATGAGTACATGGATTGAAAACTGGCTACAAGGGCGATTTCAGAGGATGGTGATAAATGGGGAGTACTTGGATTGGTCAGAGGTGGGTAGTGGGGTCCCCCAGGGTTCTTTGCTAGGACCAATCCTATTTATTTTGTTCATAAATGACCTGGAGGATGGGGTAAACAGTTCCATTTCTATATTTGCAGAAGATACTAAGCTAAGCAGGGCAATAACTCCTCCGCAAGATGTGGAAACCTTGCAAAAAGATCTGTACAAATTATTGGGGTGGGCAAATACATGGCAAATGAGGTTTAATGTAGAAAAATGTAAAATAATGCATTTGGGTGGCAAACATATGAATGCAATCTATACACTGTGGGGGGAAGAACCTCTGGGGGAATTTAGGATGGAAAAGGACCTGGGTGTCTTAGTAGATGATAGGCTCAGCAATGGCATGCAATGCCAAGCTGCTGCTAGCAAAGCAAACAGAATATTGGCATGCATTTAAAAGGGGATGAACTACTGAAATAAAAATGATAATTCTCCCACTCTACAAGACTCTGGTCCGGCCACACCTGGAGTAAGCTAAGCTAATAAAGGGTCTGGAGGATATTAGTTATGAGGAAAGGTTGCGATCACTGAACGTATTCTCTCTGGAGAAGAGACGCTTGAGAGGGGATATGATTTCTATTTATAAATACTGATGACCCCACAATAGGGGTAAAACTTTTTTGTGGAAGGGAGTTTAACAAGACACATGGCCACTCATTACAATTAGAAGAAAAGAAGTTTAACCTTAAACTACGTAGAGTGTTCTTTACAAGATCAAGAATTCTAATTACATGCCCCTGTTAAACAGGGGCTGAAAAATTGGGCCTTAGGCACTGGTGCTGGTGCCACAACACTGCAACCCCTCACAGATACTCTAGTTGGAGTATGCAAAAATCTGCGTCAAAAATTGGCGGTACTGGCAGCGCCCAGAACCAAAAATGTTCTTACAAGCTATCATCATGATCATTGAGGAGGAAGAGGATAATTACTCAGTATAACAGGATAGTCACTCAGCATCAGCATAGACAGTCTTTGAAGGGATCTGACATTTCAAAAAAATTTGTTTGGTTACATCAGCATCAGGTGCTTGGTAGCTGGTGGTGATCCAAGACTGATTCATTTTTATGAAGGTCAGTCGATCGACCGAGTCGGTGGACAGACGCACCCTGTGATCAGTTACAAAGCCTCCAGCAGCACTGAGTGTGCGTTCCGAAAGAACGCTGGATGCAGGACAGGCCAGTAGCTCAATTGCATACTGTGCAAGCTCTGGCCAGTGATCCATCCTCAAGACCCAGTAACCTAGAGGATTTTCAGTGGGAAAAGTGTCCAAGTCAGATCTTGCCTCTAGGTCAGCAACCTTACCCTTGTAACGTGGATCAAGGAGGGTTGCCAGCCAGTATTGTTCCTTCTCCTTGATACCACGAATACGAGGATCCTTCCGCAGGCTTTGCAGGATCAGGGAGACCATGCAGCGTAGGTTTGCTGAGGCATTCGGTCCGGAGTCCTCTGGGTCACTAAGGATGACATGATCCGCAGCCACCTCCTCCCAGGTACGTACAAGTCCATGTGTTTCTTGGGACTGTAAATGATCCCTTAAAGACTGCTGCTAATGATGAGTGCCAGGCTCCACCTCCATACTGACACAATCCTCCTCCTCCTCCTCCTCCTTGTCCTCTTCCTGTGTGATCGGCGGGCATGCAGGAACACTGTCTGGATAAAGGGGGACTTGAGAGCTAAAGAAGTCCTCCTCTTACTGCCTCTGTTCTGCCTCAAGTGCCCTGTCCATTATTCCACGCAGCGTGTGCTCCAACAGGTGGACAAGGGGGACAGTGTCACTGATGCATGCACTGTCACTGCTCACCATCCTCGTGGCCTCCTCAAATGGTGACAGGACAATGCATGCATCCCTGCTCATGGCCCAATGGCGTGGGGAAAAAAAACAAGCTCCCCTGACCCTGTCCTGGTACCATAGTCGCACAGGTACTCATTGATGTCCCTCTGCAGCGTGTGCAGCTGCTGCAGCATGGCCAACATTGAGTTCCACCTGGTGGGCATGTCACAGATTAGGTGGTTCTTGGGTAGGGTAAAATCCTTTTTGGAGGTCTGCCAGCCAAGCACTAGCATTATATGACTGGCGGAAATGCACACAGACTTTCCTGGCCTGCCTCAGGACATCCTGTAAGCCCGGGTACCTGCCCAAGAACCGATGAACCACCAAGTTAAGGACGTGAGCCAAACAGGGCATATGGGTCATTTGTCCCTGTCGGAGGGCGGAGAAGAAGTTGGTGCCATTGTCACAAACCACCATTCCTACCTTAAGTTGGCATGGCTTCAACCACCTCTGAACCTGCCCCTGCAGAGCTGAAAGAACCTCTGCCCCAGTGTGGCTCCTGTCCCCCAAGCACACCAGCTCAAGCACGGCATGGCATCTTTTGGCCTGTATACTAGAGTAGCCCCTTGAAAACCTACGGAGCACCGCTGGTTCCGAGGACAAAGCACAGGAAGAGGCCATGGAGGAAGAAGAAGAGGAGGGGGTGGAGGAGAGAGGTGTGTCAGAATCATTAGTAGTGGCATTTTGGAGGCGTGGTGGCGGAACAACCTCCAACACTACTGCACCTTGTCCTTCATCCTTCCCAGCTGCCAGCAGAGTCACCCAATGCGCCATGAAACATAGGTAACATCCCTGTCCATCCCTGTAGGACCATGAGTCAGCGGTAATATGCACCTTACCAATGACCGCCCTGTCCAGAGAGGCATGGACATTGCCTTCCACATGCCAGTAGAGAGCTGGAATCGCCTTCCGTGAGAAAACGTGGCATTTGGGTACCTGCCACTGAGGAACCGCACATTCCACAAACTCACGGAAGGGGGCAGGGTCTACCAACTGAAAAGGTAGCAGTTGAAGTGCTAGCAATTTTGCCAAGCTAGCATTCAACCGCTGGGCATGTGGATGGCTGGGAGCGAACTTCTTTCGGCGGTGCAGCAGCTGGGGCAGGGAAATTTGCCTGGTACAATCTGACGTTGGTGTACCGAAAGCAGATTGCCCACAAGTACTTGGCTGTGACACACCTAATTCTACACCTTCATTCCTCTCAGTGCAGGTCTCAGAGAGGACTGAAGGTATAGTGGGGTTGGAGATCTCAGCTGATGAGGAGCAAGGAGAGGTCCTCTTTGTTCTTTGGTGTTGGTCTTTTAGATACGCTTGCCAACGAACTGCATGGCAGGTCAACATATGTCTGGTCAAGCATGTGGTGCCCAAGCAAGAGATGTTTTGGCCATGCGAGATACGCTTGAGATATATGTTGCAAATAGCAGCGGTGCGATCTGATGCACTCGTCTCAAAAAAGGCCCACACCAAAGAACTTTTGGAATAATGCGCAGAGACAGCAGCGCCCTGCACATGCGGAGCTTTGTGGTGTGATGCAGTCAGTGTGCTGCCCTTAGGCTGGGCCCTGGAGGTCATCCTGCCTCATTGGTAATGTGCCTCCTCCTCCTCTCTCCTATCAGGCACCCACGTTGAGTCAGTGACCTCATCATCCCCTCCCTCCTCATCACTGGAGCAAAGCTAGCAGTATGCTGCAGCAGGGGGAGCATGACTGCCAGATTGCTGTCCTTCTTGTGCACACCCTCTGTCCGTGCTCACGTTACTGCCTTCATCTAGCTCAGTATCATCATCAGAGCCTTCTAAACGCTGGGCATCCTCCTGGAGCATTTACCCAACACTGTGGTCAAGCAGTTCGAGGGACTCCTCAGGAAGACATGGTGGGGCTAGGGAAGGAGTCACTGATGCCATTGAGCCGAGGGAAGAGGCTGCATTGGCAGCTGCTTTGCCAGACAAAGTACCCTGAGCATGGGTGAGAGAGGATGAGGAGGATGAGGACGGCTTGGTCATCTACTCGACCAAGTCTTCCGCATGTTGCGGCTCAACAAGGCCATCTGCCGAAAAAAAGGGCAAGCGTGTCCCATGGCCATGTGCTGATGAGGATTATCTGTCTGTACGACCAGCACTGTTGCCTCTAGACACAGAGCCTGCTTGCCCTCTTTTATTGGCTTGTGACTGTCTGCCTCTCCTTGTTGGCCTTCCAGACATACTAATGGCCTGCAGTGAGATGTAGCTGCACTAAGCTGGGATATATATATATATATATATATACTCTGATACTGCAGCTAGCAAAATCAACTGCCTGCCTGTAGTATGAGAACACCACCAATTTTCTACAGGTAGCTTTAGATGAACACTGTGCAGAGGTCGCACTACACTAACTTGTAGCTTTAGCTAACCACTATGCAGAGGACGCACTACACCAACGTTAAAATAATATAGCTGCCTGCGGTAGTGATAGGATCAGGAAAACACCACCAACCTTCTACAGGTAGCTTTAGCTGAACACTGTGAAGAGGACGCACTACACTAACGTGTAAATAATGTAGCTGCCTGCAGTAGTGATAGGATCAGGAAAACACCACCAACCTTCTACAGGTAGCTTTAGCTGAACACTGTGCAGAAGACGCACTACACTAACGTTAACCACTTAAGGACTGCCTCACGCCGATGTACGTCGGCAAGGCGGCACGGGCAGGCAAAATCACGTACATGTACGTGATTTGCCTCCCGCGGGTGGGGGGTCCGATCGGACCCCCCCCGGTGCCCGAGGCGGTCCCGTTTTGTTCCCCGGCGATCGGAGTGGAGGGGGAGGCCATCCGTTCGTGGCCCCCCCCTCGTGATCGCCGCCGGCCAATGGGAACATTCCTTTGCTGCTGTATGCTAAACAGCAGCAAAGGAAATGATGTCATCTCCCCTCGGCTCGGTAGTTTCCGTTCCAGCGCCGAGGGGAGAAGACATCAATGTGAGTGCACAACACACACACACACAGTAGAACATGCCAGGCATACAAAACACCCCGATCCCACCCCGATCGCCCCCCGATCCCCCCCCAATCACCCCCCCCTGTCACAAACTGACACCAAGCAGGTTTTTTTTTTTTCTTTTTTTTTTTTTCTGATTACTGCATGGTGTCAGTTTGTGACAGTTACAGTGTTAGCACAGTTACTGTTACCCCCCTGTAGGTCTAGGGCACCCCCCCTAACCCCCCCTAATAAAGTTTTAACCCCTTGATCACCCCCTGTGACCAGTGTCGCTAAGCGATCATTTTTCTGATCGCTGTATTAGTGTCGCTGGTGACGCTAGTTAGTGAGGTAAATATTTAGGTTCGCCGTCAGCGTTTTATAGCGTCAGGGACCCCCATATACTATCTAATAAATGTTTTAACCCCTTGATTGCCCCCTAGTTAACCCTTTCACCACTGATCACCGTATAACCGTTACGGTTGACACTGGTTAGTTCGTTTATTTTTTATAGTGTCAGGGCACCCGCCATTTATTACCGAATAAAGGTTTAGCCCCCTAATCGCCCGGCGGTGATATGCGTCGCCCCAGGCAGCATCAGATTAGCGCCAGTACCGCTAACACCCACGCACGCAGCATGCGCCTCCCTTAGTGGTATAGTATCTGATCGGATCAATATCTGATCCGATCAGATCTATACTAGCGTCCCCAGCAGTTTAGGGTTCCCAAAAACGCAGTGTTAGCGGGATCAGCCCAGATACCCGCTAGCACCTGCGTTTTGCCCCTCCGCCCAGCCCACCCAAGTGCAGTATCGATCGATCACTGTCACTTACAAAACACTAAACGCATAACTGCAGTGTTCGCAGAGTCAGGCCTGATCCCTGCGATCGCTAACAGTTTTTTTGGTAGCATTTTGGTGAACTGGCAAGCACCAGCCCCAGGCAGCGTCAGGTTAGCGCCAGTAGCGCTAACACCCACGCACGCACCGTACACCTCCCTTAGTGGTATAGTATCTGAAGGGATCAATATCTGATCCGATCAGATCTATACTAGCGTCCCCAGCAGTTTAGGGTTCCCAAAAACGCAGTGTTAGTGGGATCAGCCCAGATACCTGCTAGCACCTGCGTTTTGCCCCTCCGCCCAGCCCTCCCAAGTGCAGTATCGATCGATCACTGTCCCTTACAAAACTCTAAACGCATAACTGCAGCGTTCGCAGAGTCAGGCCTGATCCCTGCGATCGCTAACAGTTTTTTTGGTAGTATTTTGGTGAACTGGCAAGCACCGGCCCCAGGCAGCGTCAGGTTAGCGCCAGTACCGCTAACACCCACGCACACAGCATACACCTCCCTTAGTGGTACAGTATCTGAACGGATCAATATCTGATCCGATCAGATCTATACTAGCGTCCCCAGCAGTTTAGGGTTCCCAAAAACGCAGTGTTAGCGGGATCAGCCCAGATACCTGCTAGCACCTGCATTTTGCCCCTCCGCCCGGCCCAGCCCAGCCCACCCAAGTGCAGTATCGATCGATCACTGTCACTTACAAAACACTTAACGCATAACTGCAGCGTTCGCAGAGTCAGGCCTGATCCCTGCGATCGCTAACAGTTTTTTTGGTAGCTTTTTATTGAACTGGCAAGCACCAGCGGCGTAGTACACCCCGGTCGTAGTCAAACCAGCACTGCAGTAACACTTGGTGACGTGGCGAGTCCCATAAGTGCAGTTCAAGCTGGTGAGGTGGCAAGCACAAGTAGTGTCCCGCTGCCACCAAGAAGACAAACACAGGCCCGTCGTGCCCATAATGCCCTTCCTGCTGCATTCGCCAATTCTAATTGGGATTCCACTACTTCTGCAGCGCCCGTACTTCCCCCATTCACATCCCCAACCAAATGCAGTCGGCTGCATGAGAGGCATTTTTATGTCCTCCCGAGTACCCCTACCAAACGAACCCCCCCAAAAAAGATGTTGTGTCTGCAGCAATCGCGTATATAGGCGTGACACCCGCTATTATTGTCCCTCCTGTCCTGACAATCCTGGTCTTTGCATTGGTGAATGTTTTGAACGCTACCATTCACTAGTTGAGTATTAGCGTAGGGTACAGCATTCCACAGACTAGGCACACTTTCACAGGGTCTCCCAAGATGCCATCGCATTTTGAGAGACCCGAACCTTGAACCGGTTATAGTTACAAAAGTTAGTTACAAAAAAAGTGTAAAAAAAAAAAATATATAAAATAAAAAAAAATAGTTGTCGTTTTATTGTTCTCTCTCTCTATTCTCTCTCTCTCTATTGTTCTGCTCTTTTTTACTGTATTCTATTCTGCAATGTTTTATTGTTGTTATGTTTTATCATGTTTGCTTTTCAGGTATGCAATTTTTTATACTTTACCGTTTACTGTGCTTTATTGTTAACCATTTTTTTGTCTTCAGGTACACCATTCACAACTTTGAGTGGTTATACCAGAATGATGCCTGCAGGTTTAGGTATCATCTTGGTATCATTCTTTTCAGCCAGCAGTTGGCTTTCATGTAAAAGCAATCCTAGCGGCTAATTAGCCTCTAGACTGCTTTTACAAGCCGTGGGAGGGAATGCCCCCCCCACCGTCTTCCGTGTTTTTCTCTGGCTCTCCTGTCTCAACAGGGAACCTGAGAATGCAGCCGGTGATTCAGCCAGCTGACCATAGAGCTGATCAGAGACCAGAGTGGCTCCAAACATCTCTATGGCCTAAGAAACCGGAAGCTACGAGCATTTTATGACTTAGATTTCGCCGGATGTAAATAGCGCCATTGGGAAATTGGGGAAGCATTTTATCACACCGATCTTGGTGTGGTCAGATGCTTTGAGGGCAGAGGAGAGATCTAGGGTCTAATAGACCCCAATTTTTTCAAAAAAGAGTACCTGTCACTACCTATTGCTATCATAGGGGATATTTACATTCCCCTAGATAACAATAAAAATGATTTAAAAAAAAAAATATGAAAGGAACAGTTTAAAAATAAGATAAAAAAAGCAAAAAAAATAATAAAGAAAAAAAAAAAAAAAAGCACCCCTGTCGCCCCCCTGCTCTCGCGCTAAGGCGAACGCAAGCAGCGGTCTGTCGTCAAACGTAAACAGCAATTGCACCATGCATGTGAGGTATCACCGCGAAGTTCAGATCGAGGGCAGTAATTTTTGCAGTAGACCTCCTCTGTAAATCTAAAGTGGTAACCTGTAAAGGCTTTTAAAGGCTTTTAAAAATGTATTTAATTTGTTGCCACTGCACGTTTGTGCGCAATTTTAAAGCATGTCATGTTTGGTATCCATGTACTCGGCCTAAGATCATCTTTTTTATTTCATCAAACATTTGGACAATATAGTGTGTTTTAGTGCATTAAAATTTTAAAAAGTGTGTTTTTTCCCCAAAAAATGCGTTTGAAAAATCGCTGCGCAAATACTGTGTGAAAAAAAAAAATGAAACACCCACCATTTTAATCTGTAGGGCATTTGCTTTAAAAAAATATATAATGTTTGGGGGTTCAAAGTAATTTTTTTGCAAAAAAAAATAACTTTTTCATGTAAACAATAAGTGTCAGAAAGGGCTTTGTCTTCAAGTGGTTAGAAGAGTGGGTGATGTGTGACATAAGCTTCTAAATGTTGTGCATAAAATGCCAGGACAGTTCAAAACCCCCCCAAATGACACCATTTTGGAAAGTAGACACCCCAAGCTATTTGCTGAGAGGCATGTCGAGTCCATGGAATATTTTATATTGCGACACAAGTTGCAGGAAAGAGACAATTTTTTATTTTTTTTTTGCACAAAGTTGTCACTAAATGATATATTGCTCAAACATGCCATGGAAATATGTGAAATTACACCCCAAAATACATTCTGCTGCTTCTCCTGAGTACGGGGATACCACATGTGTGAGACTTTTTGGGAGCCTAGCCGCGTACGGGACCCCGAAAACCAAGCACTGCCTTCAGGCTTTCTAAGGGTGTGAATTTTTGATTTCACTCTTCACTGCCTATCACAGTTTCGGAGGCCATGGAATGCCCAGGTGGCACAAAACCCCCCCAAATGACCCCATTTTGGAAAGTAGACACCCAAAGCTATTTGCTGAGAGGTATAGTGAGTATTTTGCAGACCTCACTTTTTGTCACAAAGTTTTGAAAATTGAAAAAAGAAAAAAAAAAAAGTTTTTTCTTGTCTTTCTTCATTTTCAAAAACAAATGAGAGCTGCAAAATACTCACCATGCCTCTCAGCAAATAGCTTGGGGTGTCTACTTTCCAAAATGGGGTCATTTGGGGGGGTTTTGTGCCACCTGGGCATTCCATGGCCTCCAAAACTGTGATAGGCAGTGAAGAGTGAAATCAAAAATTTTCACCCTGATGCCGCGTACACACGGTCGGACTTTTCATCTACAAAAGTCCGACAGCCTGTCCGACAGACTTCCTGCGGACTTTCGGCGGACTTGCGGCAGACTTTCTAACGAACGGACTTGCCTACACACGACCACACAAAAGTTTGACAGCCTAGTACGTGGTGACGTACATCAAGTCCGGCGAGACTATAAAACGGAAGTTCAATAGCCCGTACGACACCCTTTGGGCTCCTTCTGCTAATCTCGTGTTTATCTCGTGTTAGTAGAAGTTTGGTGAGAGACGATTCGCGCTTGTGAGACTCGTATTTTTCAGTTCGTTTTAACTGTTGTTCAGTCTGTGCTTGTGAGGTTTGTATCTGCTTTTCAGTGCGTTTGGTCAGTTGGCATTGAGAAATCTTTGTTTTATTGGCCGCTCGTTCCTGATTTTCAGGTCGTTCTTCACAGGCCTTGCTGTTCTTCAGTGCGTTCTGTTAAGTGCGTTCTGACCAGCCGACCGTTTTATAGCCATGTTACCTGTACGTACTCGTCGTCGAGCTCGTGCATTGTATGTGTTTGGTGCTGTAGTTTATTCTTCAGACCAAGACCAGTCCATGAACAGGGCGAGGAGGAGTTCATGGACCAAGAATTGGTTGCTTCAGCGTGACCAGTTCTGTCACATGCCATTGCTCCGTGAGATCCGTGAGAATAATCCTGAGGATTTCAGGAACTTTCTCCGGATGACGGACCCCGTTATTGACCGTTTGGTGGCTTTGCTGACCCCCTATATCAGCAGGCAGGATACCTGCATGAGGCAAGCCATCACTCCGGAGCAGAGGCTAGTTGCCACGTTGCGGTACTTGGCGACGGGGAGAAGCTTGCAGGACCTCAAGTTCTCGACAGGCATCTCCCCCCAGGCTCTGGGGATCATTATCCCAGAGACCTGTTCTGCCATCATCCAGGTCCTGCAGAAGGACTATATTAAGGTAAGAATTGTTTCTTTTATTAGCATCACATGTTCTTTTATTTATTCTTTGATAATGTAATGTATTTCTTAGCTCAAACACTACTTACCATCATTGTAATATAGTGTGAATGTCCCCTTTTTCTTCTCACGCATGCTTGATTTGTTTCATGTTCTTTTTTGTCATGCATGTATATTTGCCTTCAATAACCTCTCCAGCATACAATGCTGGTCACATATTCACCTAGTCTACTCAGTTTGAATGTATTTAGTCAGCTGCATTGTATTTTGTTTCCCCTAAACTCTATCCAAATAGTGTGCTTATAATTAGCTTGATTTCAACCACCCCCCCTAATAATTTGCTAGAATCTTCTGTGGTGTTGATTTTTAAAAAGCAAAGATATGTTGCACTTTGCAAAATGCATGTGCACTCTACAAGTGCATTTGCTCCAGTGCTTTAGTAAATGAGCAGAAGCTCTGCTGATTTCCATCATCAAATCATATACAAGCCACAAAGTGTTTTCATTAATTGCCCTTGCATGTGATTGTGTACTCCTTGCAACATGAAAGCCTTTTTACCTTACCTCATTTACTTTAAGCTGGGGAGCAACTGCACTTGCAGAGTGGGACAACTGCAGTCTTGTAGCCTTTTTAGTCCATAAATCCCTGTGTGTCCTAAAATTAATATTTTTGGGTAATTTCACCACCCCCTAAAATGTAATCAATGTTCCATCAGAGGGGGTGAGCAATCTGATAAGTGTGCCTTTCCATATTATTTCTTCCAGAAGATATACATTATTTAATGTTATACTGAGGAATAATGTTTTTAATTGTATAATTTTCTTGCCATGTTCGATTCAAAATTACTGATTTTTGTTTTCTTGTTTGATTCCCCAGTTTCCTTCAACGCCACAGGAATGGCAGACTGTGGCATCCCATTTTGCCACCCGTTGGGACTTTCCCAGTTGTGGAGGGGCTATAGATGGGAAACATGTCCACATTGTGCCACCACCCCATTCGGGGTCATACTATTTTAATTATAAGGGGTTCCACAGTATAGTTTTTAATGGCGGTTGTGTCGGCACACTATGAATTTTTATATGTGGACGTGGGGAAGAATGGCCGGATGTCGGATGGAGGAGTATTTGCCCAGACGGAGTTCTGCCAGCGTCTCCAGAGTGGTGGCCTGGGATTGCCACCTGATGCGGATAACGTGGAAGGACTCCCCTTTGTCTTCATTGCCGATGAAGCCTTCGCTCTGAGCAAGCACCTCATGAGGCCATTCCCCCAAAGAACCCTCACCCCGGAGAGGAGGGTTTTTAATTTCCGGCAGGCCAGAGCTAGAAGAGTGGTTGAGAATGCGTTTGGGATTCTGGCCAGCCGGTTCCGCCTGTTTCAAACCTCCATTAATTTGGCGGTATACAAACTTAATTTTATCATTTTATCGTGCTGCATCCTGCACAACTTTTTGCACAAACATTCTCAAAATTATATGGTGCCAGTTGGGCCTGAGGCCGGACTTATCGTTGAGAATCTTACGGGCCTGGATACTGTCCATACTGGCTTGGCCCCCCAAAGTGCCTGTCAAGTTAGACAGCAATATGTTAATTATTTTATGGGTAGGGGGGCCATTGCAATGGGCCAGGATATCTAAAGATTTAAAATAAAAACAATCTTGATGAAATCTTGAATTATATTTATTGCTTGCCTTTCTTTTGGGCTTTCTCCTAGGTTATGGTCGAGCAGTTGTAGTGCCAACTGTATTTTCCTTGTAAATTTCTAAATAAGCTCCATTGCCACTGTAAACCACTTTTTGGAAATTTATAAACAAACTGATACTGAGCATTGAAATAACAAACCACACATTTATTTAATTCTAAGCAGATGTTTTTAATCTTTGGTATCCATTCAGTTATGCATTTAGTATAAAATGTTCCTAGTCAAAAATATAATGATATATTAAATAAATTTAGAATAATATAATTAGAGTTAAATATTTTTAGATAATCAAAAATAAAATTTGTTGGGCATTTTGATTTTAGCAAACAGGCCTTTTTTTTTTTTGGTCTTTTTTAAAATCCTTTTTTTTTTTTTGTCTTTTTTCAAATCCTTTATGTTTTTTTTTTTTGTCTTTTTTCAAATCCTTTTTTTTTTTTTTGGTCTTTTTTAAAATCCTTTTTTTTTTTTTTTTTTTTGTCTTTTTTCAAATCCTTTTTGTTTTTTTTGTGTCTTTTTTCAAATCCTTTTTTTTTTTTTTTTTTGTCATTTTTCAAATCCTTTTTTTTTTTTTGTTTTTTTGTTTTTTTGGAAAAATAGGCCTCCTTTTTTAAATGTTGTTAAACAGGCATATAATTTAACAGAAAATAATAAAGAGAAGGCCCAGAATGGGGTCAGCAAACCAGGAAATGAAGGACATGATCGATGTTTTGGGGTTTAAAAAAGGGCATTTAGATTCGACCCAAAACATCAATCATGTCCTTCATTTCCTGCTGCATACGATCCAGCCGATTCCGCATTTGATCGATCTCCCCATTCCAGGCCATTATTTGAGCAATTAGCCATTGGGCACTGTCTGTGGTGAAATAGTCACTTGGACCTAAAGTGGAATGAAAAAAAAAATGTGTTTAGAAATATGCACACATACATAGTTTACCTTACCATAAAGCTGGTGTCTCAGACACTGACCTGGTGGGGTGCCCATGTCGCATACTTCATGAACATCCTCGGGGGTGGCGCTGTTGCTTGACTCAAGCACAACCAGATCACCTAAAATAGAGTAGAAAAATTACATAAAATAAAAGGCAGCCATGCATAGATTACCGTAAGCTGGTGTGTCAGACACTCACCTGGTGGGGTGCCCATGTCGCCCACCTCTCCTTCCTCCACATCCTCAGTGGGGCTTGGGCTGATTTCCCAAGTATGTTCTTTTGCTTGGGGGGGACTGGGTTCCTCTTGTTGGCTGAGTGATTTTTCCCCTATGTGAAGCAAAAAATTAATATACTTAGCACACAGATATTTTAGTACATACCAATCTTCAAACATTTGTAGTGAAGTGGTGTACAAATTGTCTGTTTGTGTAGAGTTCCTAGTAGACTTCAAGATTTTAATTTCTAAAGACATATCAAGATAGATAGATATCTCGATATCTAGATATCAATATCAAAATATATCAAAAATCTTTGGATCTCTCTCTCTCTCTATATCTATAACTAAATATAAATCTTCAATCTCAAACAAAATCTAAATATAAAAATAGATATTAATTTAAATTAAAAAAAAAAAAAAATTCTATATCTATCTATATCTACCTATATATCTATATACATACATATATACATACATACATATGTATATATATATATATATATATATATATACACACACACACACACATATATATATATATATATATATATATATATATATATATATATGTGTATATATATATATCTATATATATGTGTGTGTATATATGTATATGTGTATGTGTATATATATATATATATATATATATATATATATATATATATCTATATATATGTGTGTGTATATATATGTGTATATATATGTATATATGTATATATATATGTATATATATCTATATATATATAGAGAGATATATATATATTATATATATAGATATGTAACGATGTTTATTAAAAGATCGTTTCAAACGATGCAAACAATCGTATAGGAATGAAAAGCACATGGAGCGGTATACGAGGTAATCAACACAAGATGAAAACACAGGTACTTACTTTTTTTCAGCACTTTACGGATCCGTCTGTACTGATCCGGCTCCCTGAGTTTGAGGTCAGACCATCTTTTTCTAATTTGATCCTTGGAGCGCTGTAACCCAAAATAAGCCTGTAAAGTGTCCACCACCTTCGCCATTATTTTGGCCTTGCGCAAATTTGGCCGGGCGTACGGCCCATACTTCCCATCATAGTCCTTTTTTTTAAGAATGGCCACCATCTCCACCATCTCTTCAAAGGACATATTGGAGGCCTTAAATCTAGGCCTCACAGATCTTGACGTTCCGGCCTCCAGGCTTTCTTCGCTACCTGAGGTAGTAAACACCTGATGTGTCTCCGCCATTATTCACCCCACTACGCGCCGTAAATAAAAATGGGCGGAGAACATGAGTTAAAATCGAACGTCAGGGGCGGGCGACGCAGGCGGAGTTTCACACATGCGTAGTGTATAAAGAGGGGCCTTGCGCACGTGTCGTACGTACGTTCTGTGCGTAGAATTAAGGGGCGGAGAACATGAGTTAAAATTGAACGTCAGGGGCGGGCGACGCAGGCGGAGTTTCACACATGCGTAGTGTATAAAGAGGGGCCTTGCGCACGTGTCGTACGTACGTTCTGTGCGTAGAATTAAGGGGCGAAGAACATGAGTTAAAATTGAACGTCAGGGGCGGGCGACGCAGGCGGAGTTTCACACATGCGTAGTGTATAAAGAGGGGCCTTGTGCACGTGTCGTACGTACGTTCTGTGCGTAGAGTCAAGGGCGGGTTATATGCGTAAACAAAAAGAACGTCAGGGGCGGGCCAAATAGGCGTAGTATTACGCATGTGCAGTGTATAAAGCGCTGTTACGTATTGTGTCGTACGTACGTTCTGTGCGTAGGTGATAGTGGACCGGGACGCTACTAAACGAAGGTAATTTAAAATTTATACTTTTGGTCAGGACTTTGTAGCAAGCGGCCTATATGGCTTGACAGATTGATGAGGCCTACATAGGGATAAGATGATGAGGGTTTAGCAGAAACCTAATAAGTGTTTTTTGTCTTGTGACTTTATCTTTTATATAGACATTATGAATCCCCTATTTAAGGATCCAGAGTTCCTTACTGCTTTTATTTCTAAATATAGAGAGATGAGGAATTTGTGGGAGGTGAAACACCCACAGTATTATGCAAAGCATGTGAGGAAGTCAACGCTGGAGAGACTTCTGTCCTTTGTCCAGGCGACCATCCCGAAAGCAACAATGGAGACATTGCTCAAGAAAATTGGGGTCTTGAGGAACATGTATAAGAGGGAACATAAGAAGATCCAGGAATCAATGAGATCAGGAGCATCAGCAGATGATGTTTATGTACCCAGGCTGTGGTACTACAATCAACTCCGTTTTCTTGATGACCAGACTGAAGCCAGGGCATCACTTTCAACCCTTCCCTCCACCCTTCCCTCCACCCCAGCAGAGGCTGATGAGGAGCAAGCTGGGTCTTCCATCCTGGATGAACCGGATATGACCATCTGGAGTCAGGTAAATTATTTTAACAAATATTTACTGTACTAATATTAATGATGTTAACTGGATGTTATAATTGTCTAAAATAATTTTGCCCTCAAAATTGTGTATACATATAAATTGACAGTAGTGGCTAAATATGTTTGGCCCCTGCTTGAAATAATTAGGGTGTCTGATTAGACTCTTTTATTAAAGAGATGTATTCACATTGAATTTGCTAGTCATGAGAAGCAAACTGTGTGTCATTGATGAACCCAAAAAAATATACTAAAACTGTGTCCTTTTTTTTATACACAGGATGAGTCCATCCAGGAGGAATGTGGGGAAAGTGGCAGGCAGGAGGAGACCGGGCCCATGGACAGCCTGGAGGAGGCCGGATTCACCATCATCCTGGAGGAGGCTGGGCCCAGTGTCAGGCAGGAGGTGGCTGCTCCCAGTGAGGTGGCTGCTCCCAGTGAGGTGGCTGGGCCAAGTGAGGTGGCTGGGCCCAGTAGGAGCCTGACCGAATCCCAAGTGCCTCCCCTCCACCTTCCCAAAAAAAGGGCCAGGAAGGGGACGGTCACACAGGAGGCATCCCTGCGCCTCATGCAAGAGGCCACCCGTTTTTTAAGGAGCCCCCCCGAAGCGGAAGAGTCCTATGGCTGCTACTTAGCCAGCAGGCTTCTTCAAATGGATTGGGAGCAGCGCCTCATTTGTGAGCGACTATTTGGGGAAACAATCCAGAAGAGGCTGCAGGGCACGCTAACACGAAACACCCAACTACATGAGGCAGCCCCCCCTCCTCCTCCTCCTCCTCCTCCTCCTGCCACAACTGAAACACCAGAGCCACAGCCTCGAAAGAAGGCTACAGGGAAGGCTGCAGGGAAGGCTGCAGGGCAGCGTGGAGGAAAGGCTGCATGAAGAGAAGAAAGTGATGACTTGGGTTCAGTCTGGTCTGACAGAAGACGCAGGCTGTTGTAGTACCACAGTCTGGGGACATCTATATCATCTGCTGGTGCTGTTGATCTCTGGGATTCTTGGACCAGATTGTGCTCCCCCTTATATGGACTCCTCAAGATCCCCATTTTCTTGTACACATACTTTTTCCAGCGTTGACTTCCTCTTTATTTTATTTAGACCATAAATAAATGGATCTTTTTTGAGTTTAGGTTTTTTATTTTAAATCATAGATTTTAGACACAATGTTAAATTAACAAGGGACAACAATCTCATTGATTTTGCAAAAACACACCAAAAATAGATTAAAATAATGTTAATAATGTTCGAGTGGTAAGTATTTAAAAAAAAAAAGATACATAACCAAAAACGGTTCTTTGGGTTAACTTTATCTAAAAAAATAACAAATCACTATAAAAACAAAAATTATAAAGGGTTCTTTGTGGTAACTTTACAAACATTAAAAAAAATACAAGAAAAACATAAAAAGAAAAATGGTTTCTTTGTGGTAACTTTACAAACACCAAAAAAAAAAAATATATATATATATATATATATAAAAATGGGTTCCCTGTGGCAACTTTACAAACAAATTTATAGATAAACAGAAAAAAAGTTCCACAACAATCATAAAATAAATATCTGGATAAAAAATTACAAGAAAAGATGACTCCACCAAAAAAAAAAAAAAAATTAAAAAGTATTATTAGTATGGAAACATTGTTTTGAAAAAGCATACCATGTCATTCATGAGATCAAAGAGAAAAAGAATCCAGAAATCTGTTTGGGAGAACTCTGTTTGAATAGGAACAGCAAAACATCTTCGTTCTTTATAGCATTCGTAAAGAAGACATTAAATGCGCTGCATTCAACGATCACAGATTTTTGCAGCGTGAGGAATGTGCTTCCTACAATACGAACACTAGTTTTACTAGACCGCGTGCTTCCGTTTAGTTTTTGCTTATGAGCATGCGTCGTTTTTTTGTCCGTAGGACTAGCATACAGACGAGCGGATTTCGGGGTCCGTCGTAGTTACGACGTAACGATTTGAAGCATGTTTCAAATCTAAAGTCCATTGGATTTGAGGCTGAAAAAGTCCGCTGAAAGTCTGAAGAAGCCTACACACGATCGGATCACCAGCCAGCTTTAGTCCGTCGGCGTACGTTGGACTTTTGTAGACGAAAAGTCCGACCGTGTGTACGCCCCATTAGAAATCCTGAAGGCGGTGATTGGATTTCGGGGCCCCGTACGCGGCTAGGCTCCCAAAAAGTCCCACACATGTGGTATCCCCATACTCAGGAGAAGCAGCTAAATGTATTTTGGGGTGCAATTCCACATATGCCCATGGCCTGTGTGAGCAATATATCATTTAGTGACAACTTTATGCAAAAAAAAAAAAAAAAAAGTGTCACTTTCCCGCAACTTGTGTCAAAATATAAAATATTCCATGGACTCAATATGCCTCTCAGCAAATAGCTTGGGGTGTCTACTTTCCAAAATGGGGTCATTTTGGGGGGTTTTGTGCCACCTGGGCATTCCATGGCCTCCGAAACTGTGATAGGCAGTGAAGAGTGAAATCAAAAATTTACACCCTTAGAAATCCTGAAGGCAGTGATTGGTTTTCGGGGCCCCGTACGCGGCTAGGCTCCCAAAAAGTCCCACACATGTGGTATCCCCATACTCAGGAGAAGCAGCTGAATGTATTTTGGGGTGCAATTCCACATAGGGCCATGGCCTGTGTGAGCAATATATCATTTAGTGACAACTTTTTGTAAATATTTTTTTTTTTTGTCATTATTCAATCACTTGGGACAAAAAAAATAAATATTCAATGGGTTCAACATGCCTCTCAGCAATTTCCTTGGGGTGTCTACTTTCCAAAATGGGGTCATTTGGGGGGGTTTTGTACTGCCCTGCCATTTTAGCACCTCAAGAAATGACATAGGCAGTCATAAACTAAAAGCTGTGTAAATTACAGAAAATGTACCCTAGTTTGTAGACGCTATAACTTTTGCGCAAACCAATAAATATACGCTTATTGACATTTTTTTTACCAAAGACATGTGGCCGAATACATTTTGGCCTAAATGTATGACTAAAATTTAGTTTATTGGATTTTTTTTATAACAAAAAGTAGAAAATATCATTTTTTTTCAAAATTTTCGGTCTTTTTCCGTTTATAGCGCAAAAAATAAAAACCGCAGAGGTGATCAAATACCATCAAAAGAAAGCTCTATTTGTGGGAAGAAAAGGACGCAAATTTTGTTTGGGTACAGCATTGCATGACCGCGCAATTAGCAGTTAAAGCGACGCAGTGCCAAATTGGAAAAAGACCTCTGGTCCTTAGGCAGCATAATGGTCCGGGGCTCAAGTGGTTAAAATAATGTAGCTGCCTGCGGTAGTGATAGGATCAGGAAAACACCACCAACCTTCTACAGGTAGCTTTAGCTGAACACTGTGAAGAGGTCACACTACACTAACGTGTAAATAATGTAGCTGCCTGCGGTAGTGATAGGATCAGGAAAACACCACCAACCTTCTACAGGTAGCTTTAGCTGAACACTGTGCAGAGGTCGCACTACACTAACTTGTAGCTTTAGCTGAACACTGTTCAGAGGACGCACTACACTAACTTGTAGCTTTAGCTGAACACTGTGAGGAGGACGCACTACACTAACTTGTAGCTTTAGCTGAACACTGTGCAGAGGTCGCACTACACGAACTTGTAGCTTTAGCTGAACACTGTGTGGAGGACGCACTACACTAACTTGTAGCTTTAGCTGAACACTGTGCAGAGGACGCACTACACTAACTTGTAGCTTTAGCTGAACACTGTGCAGAGGTCACACTACACTAACTTGTAGCTTTAGCTGAACACTGTGAGGAGGATGCACTACACTAACTTGTAGCTTTAGCTGAACGCTGCGCACTACACTAACTTGTAGCTTTAGCTGAACACTGTTCAGAGGATGCACTACACTAACTTATAGCTTTAGCTGAACACTGTGCAGAGGTCGCACTACACTAACTTGTAGCTTTAGCTGAACACTGTGCAGAGGATGCACTACACTAACTTGTAGCTTTAGCTGAACACTGTGAGGAGGACGCACTACACTAAGTTGTAGCTTTAGCTGAACACTGTGCAGAGGTCGCACTACACTAACTTGTAGCTTTGTGAAACAAGAGGGGTTGGGGAGCGCTAAATAATTGACCAAAAAATTAAATATATATATACCAAAGGAATCCTTAAAATGTGAATAAATTCAAATGAAAAAATACCAGCCTGCCCATAAAAATAAACTTGAGTGAACAAAATTCATAAAACTGAATACCAGTGAACAATAATAATTGTGCAATCGTGACATGTGATGTCAAAAAAATATATTATAAAATAATTATATATCAAATATAAATTAGCATCAATAACAAAGTCCATCCAGAATTGGTGCAAGATCCTGATGTAAATCTTTGATAACAAAAACGTGAGCAGCAAAATCCCTTCACCATCACTGAAAAAGATTCACCAATGTGCTCATGGAAATGGATGTCCGCTTACCAGATGGAGTTGACCAATTTAATTAAAAAAAGGTCAAATAGGCTTTAGCAAGATATTGCTTGCTGCAATGGAGAAAAATATACCAAACTCTTGTCCTCACATCACAGGGTCTCACGCATGGGATATAAAATAGATGGAGAGGAACCGAACATAGTGTAATACCATTTATTAGGAATAAAAGTAAAAACAGAACATAGCCAAATGGCTACTCACATAGAAGGTGCCATCGCCCGGCACTGAGGCTGGAAAGCGTATCTAAGGATGGAGAAATCCGATCTGTGGGAGAAATTTCCCGGATAATCACGGCAGCAGCGTGCATTCCACCCTCGACGGACAGACAAACCACGGAGGCCGGAAGTGATGTAATTGCGTGACCAAGTACCGCCTCGACGTACGTTTCGTTTTACACGTCTTCAGGAAGACGTGTAAAACGAAACGTACGTCGAGGCGGTACTTGGTCACGCAATTACATCACTTCCGGCCTCCGTGGTTTGTCTGTCCGTCGAGGGTGGAACGCACGCTGCTGCCGTGATTATCCGGGAAATTTCTCCCACAGATCGGATTTCTCCATCCTTAGATACGCTTTCCAGCCTCAGTGCCGGGCGATGGCACCTTCTATGTGAGTAGCCATTTGGCTATGTTCTGTTTTTACTTTTATTCCTAATAAATGGTATTACACTATGTTTGGTTCCTCTCCATCTATTTTATATCCCATGCGTGAGACCCTGTGATGTGAGGACAAGAGTTTGGTATATTTTTCTCCATTGCAGCAAGCAATATCTTGCTAAAGCCTATTTGACCTTTTTTTAATTAAATTGGTCAACTCCATCTGGTAAGCGGACATCCATTTCCATGAGCACATTGGTGAATCTTTTTCAGTGATGGTGAAGGGATTTTGCTGCTCACGTTTTTGTTATCAAAGATTTACATCAGGATCTTGCACCAATTCTGGATGGACTTTGTTATTGATGCTAATTTATATTTGATATATAATTATTTTATAATATATTTTTTTGACATCACATGTCACGATTGCACAATTATTATTGTTCACTGGTATTCAGTTTTATGAATTTTGTTCACTCAAGTTTATTTTTATGGGCAGGCTGGTATTTTTTCATTTGAATTTATTCACATTTTAAGGATTCCTTTGGTATATATATATTTAATTTTTTGGTCAATTATTTAGCGCTCCCCAACCCCTCTTGTTTCACATTCATGCATTTATGGAATTTTTTTCATTTTTTGCTTAGGGTGTAGCTGCTTCACTCATTTTTTCTTTTTTACATTATTTTTATCTGGCGCGGAATTATTTATTATTTAACTTGTAGCTTTAGCTGAACACTGTGAGGAGGACGCACTGCACTAACTTGTAGCTTTAGCTGAACAAAGTGCAGAGGTCGCACTACACTAACTTGTAGCTTTAGCTGAACACTGTGCACTACACTAACTTGTAGCTTTAGCTGAACACTGCGAGGAGGACGCACTACTCTAACTTGTAGCTTTAGCTAAACACTGTGCACTACACTAACTTGTAGCTTTAGCTGAACACTGTTCAGAGGATGCACTACACTAACTTGTAGCTTTAGCTGAACACTGTGCAGAGGTTGCACTACACTAACTTGTAGCTTTAGCTGAACACTGTGAGGAGGATGCACTACACTAACTTGTAGCTTTAGCTGAACACTGTTCAGAGGACGTACTACACTAACTGTAAGTAGTCTAGCTGCCTGACTGTGGTACTAATAGGATCAGAAGAACACCAGCAATTTTCTTCAGGTAGCTGTAAATACTGTAACAACACAAGCCTGCCTGTCAGTAGGAAGATAATAACAGGAACGGATCTAGCTAATCTGAATACAGTGTATATATATATATATATATATATATACAACACCTGAGATGCATATATATACACAATACACTGTAAGTGCAGCTAACTGACTGACTGTCCTGCCTAATCTATCTAACTTAAATCAAATGACACTGTCTCTCTGTCTCTGTCCCTCAACACCGGAACACACTACACAGGGCCGCCGTGCAGGCGGCCTTATATAGTGTGGGGCGTGTACTAAACCCCCTGAGTCATAATAATTAGCCAATTACAGCTGTCTCTACATATGGTGCTGTGATTGGCCAAGCATGCGGGTCATTGTCCATGCTTGGCCAATCATTAGCCAGCAATGCACTGCAATGCCGCAGTGAATTATGGGCCGTGACACGCCACACGAATTTGGTGCGAATGGCCCATATCCTTCGCAATTCGCGAACGATTGAACAGACGATGTTCGAGATGAACATGGGTTCGACTCGAACACGAAGCTCATCCCTATTCATTATATATCTTATGAGGTTTATTTACTAAAGGCAAATCCATTTTGCACTACCAGTGCACTGCAAGTGCATTTGGAAGTGCAGTAGTTGTAGATCTGAGGGGAACATGCAAGGAAAATAAAAAACAGCATTTTTGCTTGTACGGGATTGGATGATAAAACCAGCAGAGCTTCCCCTCATTTCAGATCTTCCCCTCAGATCTACAGCGACTGCACTTCCAAGTGCACTTTCAAGTGCACTTGCAGTGCACTTGTAGCGCAGAGTGGATTTGCCTTTAGTAAATTAACCCCTATATATCCATATACAGGTACAGTGCCTTGAAAAAGTATGCATACCCCTTGAAATGTTCCACATTTTGTCATGTTACAACCAAAAATGTAAATGTATTTTATTCAGATTTTATATGATAGATCAATACAATGTGGCAGATAATTTTGAAGTGGAAGGAAAATGATAAATGGTTTGCAACATTTTTTTTAAATAAATATGTTAAAAAATGTGGCATGCATTTGTATTCAACCCCCTTTACTCTGAAACTCCTAACTAAAATCTAGTGGAGCCCATCGCCTTCAGAAGTCACCTAATTAGTAAATAGAGTCCACCTGTGTGTAATTTAATCTCAGTATAAATACAGCTGTTCTTCAAAGCCCTCAGAGGATTTTTAGAGAACCTCAGTGAACAAACAGCATCATGAAGGCCAAGGAACACACCAGACAGATCAAGGATAAAGTTGTTTAGAAGTTTAAAGCAGGGTTAGGTTATAAAAAAATATCTCAAGCTTTGAACATCTCATGGAGCACTGTTCAATCCATCATCCAAAAATTAGAAAGAGTATGGCACAACTTCAAACCTACCAAGACATGGCCGTCCACCTAAACTGACAGGCCGGGCAAGGAGAGCATTAATCAGAGAAGCAGTCAAGAGGCCCATGGTAACTCTGGAGGAGCTGCAGAGATCCAAAGCTCAGGTTGGAGAACCTGTCCACAGGATGCCTCTTAGTCGTGCACTCCACAAATCTGGCCTTTATGTAAGAGTGGCAAAATAAAGCCATTGTTGAAAAAAAGCCATAAGAAGTCCTGTTTGCAGTTTGCGAGAATCCATGTGGGGGACACAGCAAACATGTGGAAGAAGGTGCTCTGGTAAGATAAGACTAAAATTGAACATTTTTGGCCTAAACGTAAAATGCTATGTGTGGCGGAAAACTAACACTTAGAAAGGCGGTTCTACAAAGTATTATGGCCTCAAGTTTGTGGTATGTGGGCAGGAAGTTAACTGAGTAGAGATGTTTCATTTTAGCTGTGAGTTTAATTCCTAAGTAGTCTATGGAGGAGTCACTCCACCTGAATTCAAAGGCGCTTTGTAGTGTCGCTACTGTGTCCGGCTTGAGGGATATGTTGAGTGCGTAGGACTTAGTGTAGTTAACCTGTAGACCAGAGATTACTGTAAACTCTTTGAGGAGTCTGCATAGGTTTGGGAGAGAGGTGATTGGTGAGGTAAGGAAGAGCAGCATATCATCTGAGAATAGTCCGCATTTGTGGATTTGAGTCCCGCAGGTCATGCCCTGGATGATGGGGTTGGATCTTATTGCTATCACCAGTGTTTAAATTGCGACCGTGAAGATTAAGGGGGAAAGAGGACATCCCTGTCTAGTGCCTCTAGCAATGCAGAGGGGCTTTCAGTAATGACCTTGTAGGTGAATCATAGCTTTCGGGGTGGAGTATAGGGTGTGGAGGAACCCCATGAAGTGACTGCCGAACAACCACTGTTCTATGAGGGTAAAGATGTAAGACCATTCGAATGAGTCATAGGCCTTATGTAGGGCGAGGGATAGGAGCATTCCCTCTTGTTTGGGGCCTTTGTCCCAGTTGGATTGTAAAAGGGAGACAATGTCAACAGCCCTTCTGATTTGGTCTGGCCCCTGTCTACCCGGAATAGATCCCACTTGGTCCTTGTGGACATAGCAGTTAATGAATTTGGCGAGTCAGTTGGCAAGGATTTTTGTCATTATCTTTAGGTCATTATTCATGAGGGAGATGGGTCTGTAGTTTTCAAATTTTCTTCTTCAGTTTTCTTCTTGATTTTTGTTCGGTTTGGGGATCACTGTTATGTAGGCAGTGTTAAGTTGAGGATCTAAGGGGGACGCAGTGTTTTGGTATTAAACAATCTTGCCAAACTATCCCCAAAGGCTTTATTGTAAGGTACGGAGAATCCATCAGGCCCAGGGGCTGATCCCCTCTTAAGGCCTTTAATGACCTCCATTATCTCTTCAACTGAAAAAGGCTTCTTCCATTAAGTCTTTATGTTCCTGAGATAGGAAGGGTATTGGAAGGTTCTGGAGGAAACTAAAGGTCAATGGGCCCTTGTCTGTGGGGACTGTGCTGTAAAGCTTGGTGTAAAAATTGTGGAAGGGGTTTAGAATTTTATTTGGGTTGGCTGTTGGAGGTTGTCCAGCTACTCTGAGTTTGGGCAGGGTGTGCGTGCGGTATTTAGGAGTGAGTTTGGAGGCTAACATAGGGCCTATTTTATCTTTTTGTGAATAAAATTTTGCTCCCCTCCAGCGGATGTGTTTCTCCGCTTTCACTGTTAGAGCTACTGTAAGTTGAGTTCCAGTCTGGTTGCATCTAATTGGTCCCCTAAGGCCTTACAGGGCAATTTCTTGTGTTCGGATTTTAAGGCTGCAAACTTTTTTTCTAAGTTGTGGATGTCAATCTGTCACTCTTTTTTGATCTGGGTCGCTATATGGATTATTGTACCTCTGATGGTGACTTTGTGGGCTGCCCAAAGAATTTCGGGGGAGATATTATCTATGTAGTTGAGACGGAAATATTCCTTAAGGGAGTCAGCTATTTCCTTGGCTTTTATAGGGTCGCTAAATAGCGATTAGTTGAGTCTCCAGTGTGATCTCTGCATCCTGGTGAGGTTGTTTCATAGAGGAAGGAGGACCATTGAGTGGTCCGACTAGGCCGTGTCTATGATTGTCAAGTGTATTAGTTTGGGGGGTATCAGAATGTGGTCGATCCTGGCATAGGACTGGTGTGGGGAGGAGTAGTGCGTGTAGTCTCTTCTCTTAGGGTTCAGTTCCCTCCAAAAGTCTACTAGGCTGTGGGAGTGGAGGGTTTTGGCTAAGCTATGGCTCGCCTTTGTGGGGTGAGTTAGCTGATCCTTGGGGGGTTTTGTCTTATCGAGCCCCTGGTCGAAAGCAACGTTGGAGTCCCCTCCAAAAATTACCTTGCCCTCCAAGAGGGGGTTTAAGGTTGTAAGGAAGGATTGAAAAAATGTAACTTGTCCCTTATTAGGGGCGTAGTAGGAGATTATAGAATAGAGTATTCCTTCAATTATACCTTTGACAAGAATAAACCTACCCTCCGAGTCTCTGTAATCTGAGATGTGGGAAAATTTACTGTTCTTTGAAAGAAGAATTGCTACCCCCTTTGTCTTGTTAGCTGCGTTTGCAAGGTAAAACGTTGGGTAGTGTGAGTGGAGGAATTTGGGGTTGTATCGAACCGGAAAAAGCGTCTCTTGAAGCAACACTATGTCTAATTTGAAGGATTGGTAGTGTTCAAATGCTATTCTCTATTTCCTGGGGGAATTTAGTCCCTGGACGTTGTGTGAAGCTACCCTGAGATCTGCACCTGTTTTGTTTGTATCAGCCTTTAGAACAGAGGGGTAAAAAGCTACCACATCCACTGCCACTTACCCTTTGTAGCCCTCTACCTTTTAGGAATGAGTTGGGAGTGTTGTGAGTAGCGGTGCTAGTCCGGAGCCTGAGATAGATCTTCACCTGTTGATTGGCTTGAGAAGAAGAGAGGATTAGAAGAGGGGAGGGGAAACAAAACATAATAACACGTCTTCTTAGAAAACCAATGGTGACTGGCGGGGAAAACTTCCACCAGACACCTACCAGTGAACATCAGCTGCCCCTAGAGGCGGGCCGACAACGCATTCCACAGAAACAAAACCACTTCTAAGGGATGGGTGGAGGTGCAAGGGGATCACCCCGGACCCTTGGGTAACTAAAACAGTAAATATACACAGCTAATAGAAACTAATTTTCAGCGCTGTCTATGAACCATAATGCTAACGCTATACTCTGAAAGCTTTTATGAGGGATCAGCCCTGGGTTCTCCTTCGGGCTTCCCTCACTCCCCACAAGTAGGGGGGAAGAAAGAGACCCCTAGGGTAGGTATAAGGTAAGCTCAAGTTCAAGATTCTGTAATTAATCGGTGAGTATCCTCAAACTTGGACTCATCATGGGTCCCTTGGTTAGAGCATTCCTTGGTTTTTCTGGCTCTTGGTGACTGTTCAGTATGGGGGAAAGGGTCCCTGCAACTTGGGGCACAAATCCGGCCATACCCCGAGTCCCTGTGGAAAAAACAACCCATGAAGACCCAAATTGGCCACGTGATGAATAGGTGAGCAGTAAAGGATGGCTCTCCTCATGACCTTTGGGTGGCTTATACACAGGGAATGCTTAAGAACTTGGAGGTTTAAGCAACTGGGGGCTAACAAAATGGTAACTTAGGTTTGGAGTGCGTAGCTCCATCAACGATAGGGACTGCTGTCCCGGTAAAGAGTGCCCTATTGAGGGTGATGTGTTGTAAGAATCAATATGTCATCTTATGGAGGTATTCTATTCTTGTATTTCTTGGTCCTTCCTTTGTTCCAGGGAGGAGAGACTGGGCTTGCTGGGGGGGGTTACTTGGAGGATCTAGCTGATGCCGTGGAAAAGTCCATGGGTGCTTCCTGCGAGATCAGCTTGAGGTGTAAGAAGAGTTTCTCCCCATCCGATAAACTTGAGAAGGAGTGTGCTTTACCTTAGAGTGTAAATTTCACCACGAAAGGAAAGGCCCAGAAATACTTAATGACCTGTTGGGTGAGGACTGTAAGTAGTGGTTTGAGAGTTCTCCTTTTTTGGATGGTGGAGGGGGGGAGGTTTGAAAAAATTTGTATCTGGTGACCCTGGTGCTGTAGTTTTGACATTGTGCGTGATTGTCGCATGACCTCCTCCTTTAAAGCATAAAAGTGAGGTTTAACGATGATATCTCTCAGGGAGCCATCTTTTCTGAAGAGTCCTAGGGCCCTGTGAGCCCTGTCCAACTCCTGGAGGTGTGTTAGGGATCAGCTCGGTGATAATGTCCCGCACAGTGAGGGGGATATCTGTAATAGTTTCTGGAAGGACATGGATTCGGAAGTTATATCTTCTGGACCTGTTCTCAAGGTCATCAATCCTGGAGAAGGCAGTGTCTAGCTGATCCTGTAGAACCTGTATATGCACTGCGTTCTGGTTGGTTCTGGACACTGTAATATCTAGTTTATTTTCTATGGATTCCATTCTGGATCCAAGGTTAGCAAAGTCAGATTTGATGTTACTTGTTATTTGGGCTGCTGTATTGGCCAGTCCCCTCTCTAGAAGGTCTGAAAGTTTAAAGGAGAGGTCAGCTTGCAGTGTGGTGGGGTCCTGGTCCGGCAAGCCTGGGGAAGGGGTAGCATGGAGGTGGGGCAGAGAAGACCCGGCTGGGGACATGGTGTATTCCTCCATCGTGAAGCCTAATAGGGACACTGTGAATGCTGGGAAGGGAGCCTGAGGTGGCTGTGGGTTGCCTTGGGCCACTTGGGAGTAGGTGAGGATCGCTGGGGCCAGGATTTGCCTGAGATCTTGTGTCCTCTCTGTGTAGGCCGCATGTGGCTATGTTGCAGCGGTGGAGGCGGCCATCTTGATACACCCGCCCTCCCCTGCCTTGTTGAATAGCGTCCCGAGATCCCATCGTATGGGGGACCGGACATCTAGGGGTGCTCCCAAGGGTCTCCTGAAGGCGGACAGGTAGTTGGTGAGCGTCCTGGGGGGGGTATGGTGCTGGCTGTGAGGTTCGTGGGTCTGGAGTGATGCAGAGCTCCAGGCACAGGCAGCCATGTATCTGTTTGTTTTAAAACAATAATTATAATAAATACTTCTCCTCCTCTCCCCATGAGGGAAGTAAGAGAGAAAAATGTTCATTCTGATACAGCATCAGTGCCAACTTCAAAAAAAAAAAAAAAAAAAGATGGTACTGGGGGCGTGGCTGACGGACGGAGCCGATGGAAGCACGCTGAATGAGCTCTGCTTCATCCCGGGCCATAGAGGGGATTAACCTCCCTGGCGGTATGATTATTTCGGATTTTAGGTGCTGAAAGCGGTACAATTATTTTGCATGGAAATTTGGCGTTTTATATTGTAGGCCTGTAATTCTTAACAATAACACACTTAAATCTGTCCAAACAAGAGTCTAGTAGATATCCCGGGTATGATGAAGTTTGAAACACAAAAACATAAATTATAATAAATAAATAAATATAAATAATTAAAAAAAAAAATAATATAATAATAATAAAATACATTTCCCCACGATTCACTATCGCTCAATTCTGCAAGTGTTCTAATTTACTATTGCTGTTTTCTAGCTGGTCTAAAGCCACTTTTGACATAAAGGGACACTTTTTGGTTGCTATGGACAATCTCCAGTTTCCAGGCAGAAAGAACAGTATATATAATATAAACTGCATGCAGGGCATGGGCCAAAGCACTGGGGACAAAAGGGATGTGAAATAATTTCATACAGTACTGTAATCTGTAAGATTACAGTACTGTATGTGTTATGGTTTGTAAATTTTTTTGAATTTGCCGCCAGGCTCCGCCCCGTGCGTCGCGACGCTCACAGAGAACGGAGCCTGGCACAGAGAGGCTTCAGAGGAGACAGAGCCCGCAGACACAGCGGGAGACATCGCAGGATCCTGGGGACAAGGTAAGTAACGCCGCTCCAGGATCCTGCAATGTAATCCCGAGTGCGGCTTGGGGTTACCGCTAATGGGACTGAATTTTAACCCCGAGCCACACTCGGGATTACTGTCAGGGAGGCTACCAGCGACTACAAGCCTCGTTTTCAGCCACAAACTAGCACATCCAGAGCAGGCATACTCTCCGATGCCATCCAGCAAGAGGAAAGATTGCGCCATACCGGGGAAGATGTCGGACTTCTTTACACTGCCATCTCCACAGCCAAAATGGCGCCGGTGGCCATAGAGATAACACACACAGCCTTTACAAGTAGAATGGAATGGCTCCGAAACCAAACAGAAGCAGCAGCAATAACAACTATAACCAGGGGCACGATCATTACTCCCCACCTCCATCAGCTTCCTCCAGCCCAGCAAAGAGCAAACAAAGAACATCTATAGGGCCGACAGACACTGAGGAGGTAAGCGGTTTCAATTCTTCACTTCTTCACTAGATGACACCAGGGAACTACAAGACTCCATTACTGACTTCCCCACTTTAAATTAGCCTGTCATGGACACAAGACTTAAAGATATGCTGGTATCTCTTCGCTCCACTTTGCACGCTGATATACTAGCTATTACACAGCAATTCAAATCAGAGGTGTCTGCTGTCTCAAACAGAGTAACCCACATTGAATCCAAAACGGAAGAGTTCACAGCCACATTTAAGGACCTTGTCATTGATCACATTCACAGGCTGCAAAGGCCTAAAAACGTCCCCTCTCATCTACCCAGGGACACTATAGTCCGGGTTCATTTTTTTTTTTTTAAAGATATTTTTATTGATTTTAGGTTCAACACAAACCAACAAACACAAAACAGTCACAAATAAAATAAAATAAAAACAAAAACAAAAACAAAACACACCTGGATATCTGATCCATTCAGTATACACAAGCCATATTCAATTAGTAGATAGATCACACAAGTCGTAGTAGGCATGTCATTTCGTTTCAAGAGAATTGAGAAATTAGTAATCGTAACAGTCAGATATATGCATTTTTACACAGCATAACTATATTAATGGACCTGGTATTGGGGGTCCCTGCGGCACGGCCCATCAATGATCAATTGTATTCAATTTTTGGAAAGAGTTAGTGGACTATCCAACCATTTCCCCCAAATTTTTTGAAAGGTTTTATTTCTTTTACGAATTTCAAAGGTTAATTTGTATATTGGAATAGAGTCATTGATGAGTTTTAACCAGAGGGACTTCAGAGAGGTTTGTGCACCTTTCCAGGACAGTAGAATAGATTTTTTAACATAAAAATAAAGAATACGGAGCAGTCTCTTGGCATGTGATGGTATATGTAAATCTCCAAATACTCCCAACAAGCAGTTCTTAGGGTGAATTATATTAGGAAGGTCCAGTACAGTCGAAATAAAGGCGCCCACTTCTTTCCAGAAGTCACTAACTATCGGGCACGACCAGAAGCAATGTAAAAAGTCTGCCTCCTGGCCACAGCCTCGGAAACAGACAGCTGATGGCAAGAGACCCATTTTATGCAGTCTGGCCGGAGTGAGGTGGGTTTGATGAAAAATTTTAACTTGTATGATACGGTCTCGGGAGGAAATGACAGAGGTTTTATATGTGTCACTAAATTCTGTCCAATCGTCTTTTACCATCTCAATATCCAATGTCTCCCACCTCTCCTGTGCTCTGTGGAACCTAGGGTTAGAGTCTGTCACTAAGGCTGTGTAGTAGGTGGAAACTAATTTAGAGGGTTCTGGTTGCCTAAGTAGTTTTTCCAGTGGAGGTAGATCAGTAATATCATCTAGGGTACCAAATTGGGTATGTATGGCATGTCTAAGTTGATAATAATAAAATAAATGAGATTTTGGTAGATCAAAGTCTGTACTCAACTGAGAGAAAGTTTTAAAGCCCTGCGTAGTATATAAGTGACATAGATATTTAACTCCTTTTGAATACCAGCGATTGGCATCTGGAAAAGAGTATAGTTCTTGCAGATTGGGATTAAACCACAAGGGGTTATTAGGGGATTTCAACCAAGAATGTTTCGATATTTTTGTGATAATGTATTTAAACAGTGAAAGGGAGATAGAGAGTAGAGAGGTTCCAGGACGGTCTGGGACCTGGCCTCTATATATTATATATTATATGTAAGGTTTCATGGGAGGATGCGATAGCCCCCTCTGTGGTTGTACAGGCATTAGTTGGATCCGGGTTCATCCAGTCATGTATATGCACCAGTTGAGATGCCATGTAGTAAAGGAAAAAGTTAGGGAATGCTAGACCTGCCAGATGAGCTGGCAATCTCAAGGTCTCCAGTGCCACTTTGGGGGATCCGCCCCTCCACAGGAAAGAAGTACACATCACATCTATACGTTTGAAAGTAGCTTTGGATATTTTACATGGGGAGTTAGAGAGAATATAGAGCAGTCTAGGTAAATAAATCATTTTAAGTATATTGGCCCTCCCCATGAGGTCTAACGGCAAATCCATCCATTGTTTAGTTTGTTCCTGGAGGCGGGTCAGCAAAGGGTCAAGATTATTAGTAGCATATAAAGATAAGGGAACCTGAACCAACACCCCAAGATATCTAAAAGAAGACACCACCTGAAGCTTAGAGTCCGGGTGCACCCGAGGGGGGTCATTTACATCCAAAGGGAAAAGACTGGACTTATCCCAGTTAACTCGGAACCCAGAGTAGTCCCCAAAGGTGTTGACCTCCTCCAGTAACGCCCCCAGAGACTCATCAGCATCTGCCAGGTATACCAGTGTATCATCTGCGTAAAGAGAAATGCGCTCCTCTATATTTGCAATTGGGAGGCCTTTAATTATAGGGGAGGAGCGAATGCGAACTGCAAGCGGCTCCATAGCCAGGGCAAACAACAGGGGTGACAATGGGCACCCCTGTCGAGTGCCCCTAGTAATTGGGAAGGAGTCAGTAATAAATGAATTAACCCTTATCCTAGCCGTTGGGGAGGTGTACAGAATTTTTATCCATTCTATCACTCGGGGACCAAAACCATATTTCTGCAACACCTGAAAAAGGTACGGCCATTCCACACTGTCAAATGCTTTACAGGTGTCTAGGGACACGATGACGCGTGTAGGAGGGCAGTCATGTGGATATTGCAAGTTATGGAACAGTCTGCGTATGTTCATTCTGGTAGACCTGCCAGGGATAAATCCACCCTGGTTGCTGTTAACCAAGGATGTGACCACAGTATTTAAACGATTTGCTAATATTTTGGCCAGAATCTTAACGTCTACGTTTATAAGCGAGATTGGACGATACGATTCACAGTGAAGTGGGTCCTTTCGGGGCTTCAGCAGAAGAACTATCAAAGCTTCCCGCATTGATGGAGGAAGGATCCCAGCCTCTAGGGCTTTGTTATAGGTTCGGAGAAGGAAGGGGGATAGGAGGTCCTTGAACTTAGCATACCATTCAGTCGGGAAACCATCAGGTCCAGGGGTTTTGTGTGCAGGCATTTGGGAGATAGCTGCTGCAATCTCCTCTACCGTGATAGGCTCCTCCAACATGTCCCGTCCCTCATCTGACAGGGAGGGAAGGGATATGTCAGCCAGATATTCAGACAACTGGGAATCATCATAGTCAACCCTGGAAGTGTACAATTTTCTGTAAAAGTTTAGAAAGGAGTCTAGGATGTCTCTTGGGTTGTCACTGATCGTACCTTGAGTAGTCAGGATTCATGGTATAGAAATGGGGGTATGGTCAGGTTTGGTCAAATATGCCAAGAGACGTCCTGCTTTATTACCATATTCAAACGACTTTTGTGAGACATATAACATGCGTTTTTGTGTGAGATCTAGCAAACGAATTTCATATTCCCTACGGCACTGTAACCATGTCTCCCTAGTGTCAGAGACAGGGTTAGAGGTATAAGCAGATTCCGCACTTATCATAGCATTTTCTAATTCCTCAGTGCGCATCTTATTATTTTTACGTAAAATACCTGTAATAGACATAAAGGTACCTCTTAACGTGGACTTAAATGCATCCCACTTCGTGGGGGGGTCTACTTTGTTTAAATTTTGCTTCCAGTAATTAGAAATACTCATCCTGCACTCACCCTGTACTATCTCGTCTTCCAGCCAGTATGAGTTCAGGCGCCACAAAGCAGGTCCCGAACCTGGAAGGATGAGAAGGGACACAGACAAGGGGGCATGATCGGAAACCCCCCTGGGCAAGTATGAGACGGCGGAGACAACTGGAAGGGTCTCCGTCGACGCAAAAGCCATATCTAGCCTAGACATAGTATGGAAGGAATCCGAATGGCAGGAAAATTGGCGTTCATCCGGATGTTTCCATCGCCACACCTCGGTCAGACCATGAACCTGAGCCCAGTCTACAAATGAGGGAAAAGATCTGCCGCCCCCACCCAGGCGATCCACCGTTGGGTCCAGGACTGCATTAAAATCCCCTATATAAAGTAGGGGGCCCGAAGGTCTATTCAGTAATTGCAGAGATAATTTAGAGAGTACTTCTACTGAGAATGGAGGGGGAACATAGATGTTCACCAATGTAAAAATTATAGTAGAAATTCGTAATATAAGAACAATATACCTCCCCTCTGGGTCTGTTTTAACGCTAATCAACTCAGCTGGAAGGGATTTAGCCAGGAGTATAGATACACCTCTTGAGTAGTTTGTGTGGGTGGCATGATATAGCTTAGATAGCCAGGGGCGTTTTAGAGCCCTTATTTTAGAACCTGTCAGGTGAGTCTCCTGGAGGCAAATAATGTGAGGGTGATATTTTTTTAACACAGATAAAACCAAGGATCTTTTCTGAGGTGCATTCAGGCCTCTAGTGTTCCAGGAGACTATCCTGAGGGGCTGTGCCATAATAAAACATGAAGTAATAAAGATGCATAAGCAAACCTCATAATTGATATCAATATGAGTAGATAGGCCGTGCCACCTGAAGCACACACAAGCACATGACAAAAAAGTGCGTGGGTCTGCCGATAAGGTAACACGGACCGGGAAAATTTCCCCTTCTTTGCCGTAGAAAAAAACATTAGGCATATAACTGACCACAGAGGTATTAATAAACCCCTATATGCAATGACCCAGTATGTCTTTGATGACTTTCCATTAGCAAATGGTATAGGTGTGTTAGAAAGAACATAAAAAGTAGAAAAGGAAGGAAAAAACAAAAAACAAAAAACCTGAAAAAAAACCCCAACCACCTTTTTCTTTAAACGTTTGTGCCCCCCACCCCGCTCAGCTATCCCAAACATAGCAAGCTTTGGATCCCTAAACTAGAAGTCCTTCCTAACTAGCACCTGCGGAAGTAAAAAAAAACTGTACCGTGGCCTCGCCACAAGCTGGTAGGGGGGTAACGTGGGATCCGGTGGGGCTCCCAACTATTGACCGAGGAGAGATGGAAGAGAAATAAAAAACTTCTGTTCCTTCCCCTCTAGTAGACATGTCCTGTTGAAGGATAGATGAGTTGAAAAATTCTCTTCTTCTCTTTTCCCTTTCCTTCTCTCCCTTCTTTGATCGGGTGATTGTTCTGGTATGATTGTTCCGGTACGCAAGTTACCATACGATGTAAATCGTAGCAGTGCAGGTTAGATTGTAAAGTAGAAGATCAGGAACAAAAAAAAAGAAAAAAAAGGGAAAAAACATTACAAAGGAGAGACATGCAGACTGTTGACGCTGTGGCTTGCATAGCAGGGGGTAGATCTTTCCTTACAGGTTAAGAGTGCCCTCAGTCTCTTCTGCTTCTATGTGCTGCACCATATTGATCGTTCAGCCATTTCATGGCCTCCTTGGGGTTGGTATAGAAAAGAGCCCTACCATCATGGATAATGCGCAATTTAGCAGGGAAGAGCATGGCGTAGGAGAGGCCTTCTGTGCGCAATCTAGACTTCACTGCTGAGAAGGAGATCCGCTGGCGCTGAACTTCAGCAGAAAAGTCCGGATAAACAGAAATATTATTGCCATTAAATGTGAGCGGGCCCTTTTCACGTGCCAGGCGTAGGATGGCCACTTTATCTTGAAAGTTGAGGATACGTGCTATGATGGAGCGTGGTGGGGCTCCCACTGGAGGTGGACGAGGAGGAGTGCTATGTGCGCGCTCTATAACATGTGAGAATGAGGGCGCGTCTTTACCAAAAATGTCCCGCAGCCATGAATAAAGAAACTTTTCAGGATGGGAACCTTCCGCGCGTTCTGGAAATCCCACAAATCTAAGATTGTTCCTGCGAGAGCGATTTTCCAAATCGTCGATTTTAGCGCGTAGTGCCGCCATCTCGCTTGTAGTATCACGTATAGTAACAGACATGGGATGCACAGTATCTTCTAATGTACTAATCCGTTCCTCAGCATCCCCTGTGCGGTCTCTGAGATTCTGGACATCTTGTTTCAATAGTGAAAAGTCCATACGGATAGAAGCTATTTGAGTGGAGAGGGAGGCCTTGCAATCCTGAATAGCCAGCATAATAGTAGATAGTGTAGGTTCAGCAGGGGGAGAATCCACAGTCTGACTAAATTCAGCAGACTGCTGTGATTCTAGTGTCTGCAGGGGTTCTGTAGGTGTGCGGAATATAGCAGGAATTGATGCACTCACCCCTGTTACAGAGTCCTGGATGGCTGAGGAGGAGGGCTGCAGCGTGTCTGAGTGCCCTGCATGTGTCTCGGCGCCATTTTGCCTCCGGAACCGCGCCAGTTGTTCTGCTGTATGTGAGGGCCGCGGCGGCCCGTATTTCACCATGTCAGCCAGTCTGGTGGGTGCCCACAGCCGTGGGGAACAGGATAATGCCTTCCATGAGGATCTAGGACCAAGGATAGCTGTAGGATGGCCGTTGAGAGCCGGAGCTGTGTGTCTATGCGACTGCTCCTTCACCATCCGGCCCCGCCCCCCGTCCGGGTTCATTTTTACCACATAAAAGATCAATTCATGATAGCTGCAAGATGCCATGAGGATCTACCTCCAGAACTGCAGGAATTATCCTTTTTTTGCAGATCTTTCAGCATTCACTATGCGACAACGCAGGCAATTGGCCACTATCACCAAACCATTGAATAACTACCACATCGCATACAGATGGCTATACCCAGCCAAACTGCTGGTCACCAAGGATGGCAACACTTTTGTGATAGCCAGTATAAAGGAAAGCCTCCGACTTATGAGAGAATGAAAAATTCTAGACCCAAACAACACCGCGGAGGACACGCTGCAATCACCTCCGTCCACCAAGGCTAGCTCTGATGCTGAAACAGGCTGAAAGCCTAATTTTTTTTACTATCCCATCATATTACCATCTGATGGCCCAGGAGATTGCCACACAGTACTTTTCTTGTTCACTCCTCAAGTTAAAGTGGTTGTTTTACCGCACAGATTCCATAAGGAACTACAGAAAAAAGGGGTTCCCCTATTGGTGGACTTTTTAGGCACATACAAAAGGCGTAAAAAAGTATATAAAGTACAAATATCGTTTATTAAATAGAAAACAATAAAAATATGACAATAATGTAGCATCTATTGTTAGGAATGCGCATCAAACAATTTTACATTGGTATGTATACAGTGTTTAGAACCGTACTCTTTCACCCTATGCATTTCAGAGTTAATTAGCCTCCTTCCTCAAGGGTGGGTGTGAATTAGAAATAGTTCTATATTAGAGGAAAAGTGAGCATATGCATATACGTGAAACATTACATAATGTACTCATCATGTCTTTTTCACTTGCATTAACACTGTATTGGCTGATTTGGCATTCCATAAAACTTTTGAATTAAAAACAGCAACAATGACATAGTCTGTCTATCCAGTATATTCTTGATTCTGAGAGAGAGTATTTATTTGCAAATTGAGAATGGGATTATTATATAGGTGACGATGAGATTTCTATAAGAAAAAAAGTATATAAATGGCATTCTCTTCAAAAAAGAGAAGAGAAAGCCCGTGAGGGGCGTAAAAAAGGAAGAGAACTTGAGGCTCCACTGAGGCCGAAGGGTAAGTCCTGCAAAAAAGATGTAATAATGCAAGTGTATAATAGAGAATCCTTTTAATTGTCAGGTATAGAAATTCTGGTATTAGGAAAACTATTGTATAAGGTTTAACTCATACCTGGAGGTAGCTCAACAGATGATGTCTAGAGATGTGTGGTAGGTAGCTAAAATAGTGACAAACAAATAAATACATATTTAATTGATTGAATGATTAAATTCTAGGTATCTTTTCTCAAAGCAAGGAATTGTATGAGAAAATAATGCTGTGCCATCTAGATAAGATTACTCTATTAATTAGAGACTGATTAATATATGTAAAATATATAAAATGCAGTTAATTTTATATTGGGTTTAGCTATTAGATTATTCAAAGGAAACCCCAGGCATAGTCTTAATACAAATGTATACAAAAATGTAGTAAGTAAGCCATAGTTGAATAAACGACCACTCAGAAGTGGTTGTTTACTAACATAACAAGTGGATAGAACAGGACATGTAGCTGGTCGGGCCGGAGTCATCCCGCATAATGCAGAGGATGTCCAGCATAGATAGTGCTGTGTTAATAAAGCCTATCTCTCCCAATCAGCTGTTGGTGTAAACTTCCACAGCTGATAATGTGGGAGGGAGAGGAGGCAGGTACGAGCAACGTATGGTCCCCCGGGAGGAGTGAAAAACGCTCCGTCCGCGGCGCACATGTGTGAGCACTCGCGTTCGAACGTTGCCACGCCCACTCCACCCGCCGACACAGTATGCTTCCCCGGCGGACTGCGCATGTCCGTAAGGGTCACAAGATGGAGGCCAGTCAAAGATGGACATAGACTGTAGCCTCACATAGTGCCACCGCGGGTTGCATAGGCAAGCATCAGGTTGGTTGTACAGCATGATATTGTGGTGTTGTAGGAACACCACCTATTTATGTGAAGAAATAAAAATTGGAAGTATAATTACCATTAATGTAGTTCATGATTTTTGGAACCAAAAAAGTGCTGGTGACAGAAAAGGTCTCATAGGTTTATATGACATTATGGGATAGATAAATACAACATAACAATATAGAGTAGGGTATATAGAGTACAATGGACGTAGACAACAAAATCATCATATTGAAATGGTTGATTTACATGATAAATAAGGAGAGATTTATGGCATGATCAACTATACTCCATTTCGTTCAAAGGCAATATAGTGTAGTATTCAAAACAAGCAGTAAAAACGGTTATTGTTAAATAAAGGGGTACTCCTACGGGTGTTTGAACATTGGGCCAAAGGCATACATAATTTAGAGGTATGAAGATTAAAGTAGCAAAATGGGAGTGCATATAAATTCAGGTCATTTGGAAAGATGTATATTTGGTGGAACCACCATGGAGTACCATATTTATATACATATAGACATATACATGTGCATATGCAAGTGCATCTAGATATACATTGCTAGTTGGACATGAGATAATAGTGATTTCCATGCTACAAAAGATTTATTAATAAAGTAATCGTATGCGTCAGAGATTTATCCTTGACCTATTAGTTCCAACCATGGAGTGCAAATACAGATAGAGAAAATAAGGCGTAAAGAATGATACATAATAATCAACCGCCTGCATCCAAGTCCCAGAGGGAGAGACGGGAACAAGGAAAGGACAGTTGGTAGTTATTGTTCCCTACCCCCTGAGGAGAAGCCCTCAAGAAACGACTTGAACCAAATTGTTTCATTCAGGCCCAGAGGCTGAGTAGCCTTTAATTTATATATCCATCGAGATTCCATTTGTAATAGGATCTTATTCCAGTATCCCCCTCTGAGACCCGGATGCACGCGGTCCAGAATGAGAAACCTTATTTTTGGAAACTTTCCATTATGTACTAGTGTGGTGTGTCTCCCAAGGGGGAGATCGGGGTCACAGGTTTTCATACATAGTATATGTCTATACACCCTTCTCCAAAATTCCACTTTTGTTTTACCGATATAAAGGCATGTGCATTCGCACAAAAGCATATATATCACCCCATGGGTTTTACAGTTGGCGAAATGCTTCGGGTAAAAGGTCTGACTGTTGGGAAGGATAGGATTTTTTTCTGTGAGCATGAATTTGCAATAATTACATGCCCCACATTTAAAGGTACCCTTGTATTTACAGTGAAATTTACTTAGTTCCCCATTGTATTCACTGGTAGTGATTCTATCTCTCAGGGATGTAGCCCGTTTGAAAGTGAAGAGAGGTTTGGGAGAGACAGACTGTCCAAGTGCTGGGTCGCCTTGTAACATATGCCAGTATTTCTCAATGATGCTTTTAATCTGTTTTTGTTGGTTACTGTATTTTGTAATAATTCTAATGGCATTCAAGTCATTTTTGTTCTTAGGTTTTTCAGAGTAGAGTAGCTCACTCCTTGATTGTAAGGAGGCTTTTTTAAAGGATCGTTTTAATGAAGCATGAGAGTAGCCTTGTTGTAGCAGTCTCTCACGTAGTTTGTTTGCTTCAATTTTAAAGGTATTATCGTTAGAGCAGTTTCGTCTTACTCTGAGATACTGGCTATTTGGGATAGAGTCCATAAGGGGTTTAGGATGGAAGCTGGTGGCATGTAGAATTGCATTGCTCACAGTAGGTTTCCTGTAAAGCCTGCTCAAGAAGACTCCCCCCCTCTCCTCTGTAGGCTTCCACATCTAATGCCCCGTGCACACGGTCGGACATTGATCGGACATTTCGACAAAAAAATCCTAGGATTTTTTCCGACGGATGTTGGCTCAAACTTGTTTTGCGTACACACAGTCGCACAAAGTTGTCGGAATTTCCGATCGCCAAGAACGCGGTGACGTAAACCACGTACGACGAGACTAGAAAAGGCCAGTTCAGAACCAAGCGCGGCACCCTTTGGGCTCCTTTTGCTAATCTCATGTTAGTAAAAGTTTGGTGAGAGACTATTCACGCTTTTTTCAGACTCGTGGTTTTCAGATCGTTTTCTGCTGTTCAGCTTGTGCTTGTGGGTTTGTATCTGCTCTTCAGTGCGTGCAAGCAAGCTACGCGTGACTTGTCATTGTGTTCTTGTTCGTTCGTTACTGTTTTTCAGGTCGCTCTTCACAGGCCTTTCTGTTCTTCAGTGCGTTATGTTACTTCGTTCTGAGCAGCCGACCGTTTTCTAGCCATGTTGCATATACGTACTCCTCGTAGAGTTCGTGCTGTGCGGGGGCTTGGTGTTGGGGTCCTGACCTTGACACAAGTCCAGTCCATGAACAGGGTGGGGAGGAGTTCATGGACCAAGAACTGGTTGCTCCAGCGTGACCAGTTCTGTCATATGCCTTTGCTCCGTGAGATCCGTGAGAATAATCCTGATGATTTCAGGAACTTTCTCCGGATGACGGACCCCGTATTTCACCGTTTGTTGACTTTGCTGACCCCCTATATTAGCAGGCAGGATACCTGCATGAGGCAAGCCATCACTCCGGAACAGAGGCTCATCGCCACCCTGCGGTACTTGGAGACGGGGAGAAGCCTGCAGGACTTGAAGTTCTCGACAGGCATCTCCCCCCAGGCTCTGGGGATCATTATCCCGGAGACCTGTTCTGCCATCATCCAGGTCCTGCAGAAGGAGTATATTAAGGTAAGATTTTTATCCTTTAATATCACATTTTATTGTATATAATGTTTGCTAATATATTGTATTTCTTTCCTCATTCCCTAATTACCATGATTGGAATATGCTGTGGATGTCCCCTTTTCCTCATGCATGCTGGATTTTTATTTTTTTGTTTTTTTGGTCCTTCATACTTATTTGCCTTCACTTACCTACCCAGCATGGTCTCCTGGTCCTATATTCACCTCATGTAGTCACTTAACAATGTATTTTATCGGCTCCATAGTAGTGCTTTACCCCAAACACCCCCTAAAATGTTTTTAAATGTGATTTGTGCTTTAAATTCAGGCAAAGTGCCAGAGGCTTTTTTGGGGGGGTCCCCAAATCATTTGGAACCCTCCCTTCCCCCAACTGCTAAGTCAGCTGATACCAATTCTCTATCTATCCTCAATCATCTATCTGCTGACTTTGCCAAACCCATACACACTATACCCATCTCTTCGGTGCTCAGATTTATGGATGAATTCCCCAAAGCATGTAGTGCAAGGGCCTGCCTGTATGCTTTCAAATGGTACTGTTTCGAGTTTTTGTATCCTATTATTATCTTGATAGGTAATAGCAGAATGTCCAAATGTGCTCAAATGAGTACAGTGTGTATTTATATCTTTGTATTATGACACTTCTTACCTGTCCAGTGGGCTGCCAATATTGTAAATAAGGAGGGGCTGTTCCCAGTAATACACATTATTTAGGCATTCATTTCTCAATGAAGTGGACCTGTTCAAGAGCTCCCCCCCTATAATGTTAGAAATGGCCCATGATGGGGGGGGGGATATGATAGGTGTACCTTATACTTTGGTCTTTAAAAATTCCCATAAATCAATGTTATCTTGGTGTTGGCCAAGAATGTTTGTGTCTAATCTGCTTTCCATGTTTATGTGCAAAAAGACTAATTTTTTTTGTTTTCCTCAACAGTTTCCTTCCACGCCACAGGAATGGCAGACTGTGGCCTCCCACTTTGCCCAGCAGTGGGACTTTCCTAACTGCGGAGGGGCAATTGATGGGAAACATGTCCACATCATCCCACCACCCAACTCGGGGTTGTACTATTATAATTATAAGGGGTTCAATAGTATTGTGATGTTGGCGGTGGTGTCGGCTACTTATGAGTTCCTGTATGTGGACATGGGGAAGAATGACCGAGTGTCCAATGGTGGAGTCATCACCCAGACCGAATTCTACAGGCGTCTCCAGAATGGCAGCTTGGACTTGCCACCTCCAGAAGACAATGTGGAAGGACTCCCATTCGTCTTCATTGCGGATGAAGCCTTTGCGCTGGGGGACCATCTTATGCGGCCATTCCCGATGAGGACCCTCACCCCGGACCAGAGGGTTTTTAATTATGGCTGGCCAGAGCCAGAAGTATTGGTGGAAAAAACGTTTGGAATCATGGCCAGCCGGTTCCGCCTATTTCTTACACCCATACATATGGCGGAGTATAAACTGAATCACATTATCCTGGCGTGCTGTGTTCTACACAACTTTTTACGGCAACATTCTGCCAACTATGCTGGCTCAGTTGGGCCTGAAGCCGGTATTCAAAATGAACCAACCCTGATGGTGCTTGAAAGTGGCCATCCTGGCTTGCCCTCCCTGAGTGCCCGTGATGTCCGGCTAAGATACCTGGAATTATTTGCAGGTAGGGGGGCTATCAATATACCAGACAATGTGTGAAACCTTTATCAAATAAAAAAAAACATTAAGCATATCTTTGGTGACATTTACTGCTTGTGTTTGTTTTAGCTGACCCTGACAGAAATGTGTGGAGTCCTGAAAATGGCGTGATTGTGTAACTTTACAAAGCACTGTTGGGTGTTATTTACTAAAGGCAAAGACACTTTGCACTACAAGTGCACTTGAAACTGCACTTGTAGTGCAAAGTGGATTTGCCCTTGAGAAATAACACCCATTGTCACAGAAAACACCAATTAGAGCACCACAAAAGTGTTGTAGCGTTGAGACAATTATCCACACATTCTTGATTAATAATCTTTTTAATACCTGCACAATCACATGTGCATTTAGAAAAGGTTTTTAAAACAAACCAACATGTTTGTTGTATAACAATTTTTGGGGTGGCATTAGAAAAAGTAGAAATGTCCATTTAAGATAAAACAGGAATGTTTCAAACAAACAAGAATGACACAAATCTTGAACTTACAAAGTTCACATTTGAAGGCAATATCAGACATGAGTATTTAGGAACTGTGTTTGATATTGCGTTCAGATGGGGTGAAGTCACCCCAGGAAAAGCCAAATTTTGAAGATGCACACCAATTTACGAATGTCAACATGTGCTATCTGCCATCACGGGGGATCAAGGGACGTGTTTTGGGGAGCAACCCCTTCCTCTCAGCTACTTTATTATTGAGGAAGGGGTTGCACCCCCAAAACGTGTCCATTGATCTCCCGTGATGGCAGATAGCACATGTTGACACACTGTGTGCCTCTTCAAAATTTGGCTTTTCTACAATTCTACAAAAAATTTAAAAATTGTAGCACACCATAAAAGAAAGGGATTTGGAGGGGTTTTAAACTCTCTCCAAAACATTAATGATGTTATTATTTTTTTGAATAACATCATTGATGTTTTTCTTGATATTTTCCAATACAACATTACACCCCATGATCTCCCCAATCAGGATCTGTGCACTTTCCGAGGTGAAATGCCCTGGATCCACAACATCACGATCACCTAAAAAGATAGAAACCAAAAACAAACATGTATTATAAATATGCCGGCATCCATCTCTTACCTGAGCCTGTGGTCGCAGACACTTACCTGTTGTGGTGACTAGTTCCACCACATCTCCTTCCTCCTCCTGCTCTTCTTGTCTTTGGGGGATTTCCCCTTCTTCCAGAGGTGGGGGGTCTGTGGTGTCCTTGGATGAGGGGTGTCCTCCGAGTCTTTTCTCCCCTATGTAAAAAAAATGGTATACTTAGCACACAGATATTTGATGGCAGAAATATAAATATGAAACATTGCTTGGAAGTGGGGTACAATTGTCTGTTTTGGGAGAGTTCCAAGATGTAGAATTTTGAGTGTCCTTTGTCAAGCTTCAATACTTTACCTGTTTTGTGCAAGCTTCACAGACGGAGACACCCCTATAGTATACACTGAAGCACCTGTGTGGGCCCCCTAATAAAAAGGGTGTTCTTGTGTCCCACACTAGTGCTCCAGTGTCCAGATGTGAAAACTGCTGCTGAGTGTCCTCTCCTTACACGGAATTGAGTTTGCATTTCATTCTAGTAACAAACCCATCTACACAACCAAATTATTTTCATACAAGTAGGCCCTAAAAAATGTGGATAAATGCATATGGGCAAAACAATGGTGTTTCATAGGCCGAAAGAAAAATGTTGGATACGAACGAATAATGTGCCCATGAACATGAAAGTTGACATTTTAAACTGTACAACAGTTAAGAAAAGCACATGGAGCAGCACGAACGTAATAAACACAAAAAGAATAGGAACACAGGACAACTACTTACTTTTTTGCAGCACTCTCCGGATCTTTCGGTACTGCTCATGCTCTCTTAATTTCAGGTCCGACCACCGCTTCCTGAGCTGATCTTTCGATCGACGTACCCCAAAATTCTGGTGCAGACTTTTGACCACTTTCGCCATTATCTTGGCCTTTCGGACATTGGGGTTGGGGTAAGGTCCATACTTTCCATCATAGTCGGCCCTCTTCAGGATGTCGACCATCTCCAACATCTCCTCAAAGGACATTTTTGATGCCTTAAATCTTCTCCTTCTGGATCCAGACGTTTCTGGCTCCGGGCTTTACTCCCCCTCCTCCTCGTTGCTATAATTAGCACGCACCTGCTCTGACTACGCCATGTGCTCTTCCCCCACTGCTCCAAACAAAAAGGGGCGGGGAATAGACTAGAAAGAACATCAGGGGCGGGTGGAGTTACACAAATGCGTAGTGTGTATAAAGTGTAATACGCGTGCGTAGTACGTACGATCTGTGAGCGGAGGAGGGAGTATCGGAGGCGCCGATCGTGATAACGAAGGTAAGATCTAAACTTGGGCCTATACTGCTTCTAGATTGAGGCCTATATTGTAACAAGATTAGGAGAGTTTTGCCTGACATTAGGGTTTGTCTTGTGTTGTGTCTTGCAGTGAAAATGGATATCTTGAAAGATAACGACTTTATGGCAATCTTCATTGATATGTTCAGGGAGCTGCCTTGTCTATGGGAGATAAACCACCCTGAACATAAGAACCAAACAAAGAGGAAGGCAGCACTGGATCAATTGCTGGAATTTGTGAAGACGGTAATCCCCACGGCAGACATCACCTATTTAAAGATCCTAATTGGTGGCCTGACGAGCACTTATCTAAGGGAGCACAAGAAGGTCCAGGATTCCCAGAGATCCGGAGCTGCAGATGACATTTATGTCCCCAGGCTGTGGTACTATGACAGGCTGCATTTTCTGGCAGGTCAGACTGAACCCAGGTCATCACTCTCCAGTCTTCCTTCCAGGCTTCCTTCCCCCCCAGCTGAGGCTTCTGGTGCCTAACCTGGGCCTTCCAGGCAGCAACATGTGGAGGAGCCCAGCTTGAGCCAGGTATAGCATTCCTCTAAATATTTCTGCTTGTTCAATCAATGATGTTAACTAGATGTTAGTTTGGAGTACTAATTTATGATTGTGATTGATGATGCAAAAACTAAAACCATGTCCCTTTTTCATACACAGGGAAGTCTCAGCCAGGAGGTGGCCGGGCCAAGCAGGCTGCCTGATATCCAGGTCCCTCCCCTACACCTTCAAAGACAAAGTTGCAGAGAGTTGAGTAACCTGGAGGAGGCTGCCATAGGCCTCTTTTGGAAGGCTACAGAGGCCCTGAGAACCCCACACACTGTGGAGGAGGACTTTGCTTGCATAACTGCCTGCAAAATGCTGCAGATGGAGGAGAGCCAACGACTCCTGTGTGAGTCCTTAATTTTGGAAGCTCTCAATAAGGGGTTGGGGCCAAAAAATATGTGCTACCCACATTTGTGACCTCACACATAGTCCTCCTCCTCCTCCAGGTCCTACTACTCCTCCTCCTTGTCCTACTCCTCCTCCTGCCACATCTCCAACACCAGAGCCACAGCCGGGAAGGAAGCGTGGAAAGAAGACCAGAAAGTGATGACCCTGGGTCCAGCCTGGTCTGGCAAAAGATGCAGCCTCTTGTAGTACCACCAGATGTCATCTGCTGCTTTCATGATCTCTGGGACTTCTGGAACAGACTGCACTCCCTTAGATAAGGACTCCTCAGGCCACCAATTTTGATGTTAAATAATTGATGTGTGCCCTGGGGGTCCAAGGCTTCGCCATTTTCTGCTGTTTCTCCAGTGTTGCCTCCCTCTTTGTTTGGTTCTGAGCCCTTAATAAAGGATTTTTTGTTTCAATTCTACTTGCCTATGTGTGTTTTCCTTAAAAAAGGACAGTTGGTTTGTGAGGAGGCAGGTACATTTCAAAAATACAATGTGAAATTAACAAGGGACACCAACACCAAGCAACCTTCTTGAGAATAATAATAATAATATAAGATATCAATGGAGTTGTGGTAACTTGACACACAAAACACACACAAAAATATTAGGGAGTAAAACTAACCAAAAAATAAAACAAAGATCAGCCTTGAAAAAAATACAAACCCAAAAACAGAAACAAAAAACAGCCTTTAAAAAAAAAGAAATAAAAAAGAAAACAACCCAAAAATAATTTTGTCAGATGTGACAAATCAAAATATATTGAGGAAATCCCGATAAATAATAAAGAAAGAAGTTTGAGAGAAGTCTGTGTGAATATGAGCAGCAAAACTACTTCATTCTTCTCACATTATAAAGAAGAAGAGAGTGCGCTGTATTAAACCATTGTTTACATTGCAGCGTGACGAAAGTGCTGTATCCATTGCGAACTCTAATTTTACCAGACCAAGCTGTTCCGTCTCAGAATTTCTTCTGAGCACGTGTGGCACTTTGTGCGTCGGAACTGGCCACACACGGTCGGAATTGACGTGATCGGATTTTGTTGTCAGAAAATTTTATAGCCTGTTCTCAAACTTTGTGTGTCGGAAAATCCGATGGAAAATGTCCGATGGAGCCCACACACGGTCGGAATGTCTGACAACACGCTCCGATCAGACATTTTCCATCGGAAAATCCGACCATGTACGGGGCATTAGAATGTGACGCAGTGTTTGTCAAATGACATTGTAAAGTTTAAATTGAAGTCGTTGCGATTCATCCTCAAGAGGCATTGTTGAAATAGATCTGAAGGTCCGTCCCAGATGATGAATATGTCATCGATGTACTGGTACCACCCCAGGATGTGGTCCGTGTACATCGATAGAGTCTCATCACCTAGGAACATGGCTTCCCACTCCCCCAGGTACAGGTTGGCGTACGATGGGGCACAACATGTCCCCATGTCAACCCCCCCCACCTGGAGGTAGTGGGAGCCATTAAACGTAAATACATTATGATTGAGGATGAATTCTAACAGTGAGATGATGAACTCTCCATATACAGGATCTACATTCTTAGCTTTATGCATGATGTGTTTTATGGCCGCTAGGCCTTTTTCATGGGGGATTGAGCTGTACAGAGATTCAACATCTGCTGTTACTAGCAGTGCACTTGTGGGAATCTTCAATTTGTCGATAATTTAGAAGAAATGGAGTGTGTCCTTAACCTCCCTGGAGGTATGATTATTTTGGATTTTAGGTGCTGAAAGCGGTACAATTATTTTGCATGGAAATTTGGCGTTTTATATTGTAGGGCTGTAATTCTTAACAATAACACACTTAAATCTGTCCAAACAAGAGTCTAGTAGATATCCCGGGTATGATGAAGTTTGAAACACAAAAACATAAATTATAACATAATAAATAAATATAAATAATTAAAAAAAATAATAATATAATAATAATAAAATACATTTCCTCACGATTCACTATCGCTCAATTCTGCAAGTGTTCTAATTTACTATCGCTGTTTTCTAGCTGGTCTAAAGCCACTTTTGACATAAAGGGACACTTTTTGGTTGCTATGGACAATCTCCAGTTTCCAGGCAGAAAGAACAGTATATATCATATAAAACTGCATGCAGGGCATGGGCCAAAGCACTGGGGACAAAAGGGATGTGAAATAATTTCATACAGTACTGTAATCTGTAAGATTACAGTACTGTATGTGTTATGATTTTTACATTTTTTTAATTTGCCGCCAGGCTCCGCCCCCGTACGGAGCCTGGCACGGAGAAGCTTCGGAGGAGACAGAGCCCACGCATCGCAGGATCCTGGGGACAAGGTAAGTAACGCTGCACCAGGATCCTGCAATGTAATCCCGAGTGTGGCTCGGGGTTACCGCTAATGGGACTGAAATTTAACCCCGAGCCACACTCGGGATTACCATCAGGGAGGTTAAGAAAGGAAGGTAGAGATGAAACAAATGGTTTCAGAACTTCATCCGCTAATTTACTGGCATTCTCACTTATCGCCCCCACACCGGAGATGATTGGTCTTCCGGGTGGGTTCTTGGTATCCCTGTGGATTTTTGGTAGTGCATGAGACACCGGGGTGCGTGGGAAGTTGTTCCTGATAAATTCCCAGAGTTGTTTGGTAATTATAGAGTTAGAATAGGCCGTATCTACTAACAAATAAAAGTCATCGTTGTATTTTTTGGCAATGCTTGCCGGTATCCGGCGGTACCATTCCAAATTGTTTAATATTCTGTTGCACATGTTGTTGCACACCCACCCTTGAGGAAGGAGGCTAATTAACTCCGAAACGCATTGGGTGCAAGAGTACGGTTCTAAACACTGTATACATACCAATTGTAAAATTGTTTGATGTGCATTCCTAACAATAGATGCTACATTATTGTCATATTTTTATTGTTTTCTATTTAATAAACTATATTTGTACTTTATATACTTTTTTATGCCCTTTGTATGTGCCTAAAAAGTCCACCAATAGGGGAACCCCTTTTTTTCTGCAGTTTCATATTTTGGATGTGGCACAGCTTCACAGTCGGTTGCCGATCTTTATTATTTTTCATATATTATTTGGTAGTAGATACCGCTCCCCGCCTATGATTGGTAACCCTCTGTGTATAGCAATTATATGTATTTTAAAACAACTAATATTATTGCAGTATCAACACAAAAAAATTCTTTTTGAACTAATTCTTTGTAAACATTAAGCAACATGACAAGTTTCACAGGCGATGACTGGGAAACCCTCATGGAAGGGTATTTAAAAGACTTTGGAGACAAAGAATCTATAGACTCAGAAATCTCCTCGCTAATCTCCAGGCTTTCTAAAACTCTGGAGAAAAAATCCCTATTATACTGGCATGTTAGATCTTTCCAAGACTACATCAAAGAGGTCATTAACCCTATGGACTTGCGAGTCCAGATCTTCCCCACCCTTGATGGTCTGGACTCGGAATTTAAGGATAAATGGGAGAAAGCATTACATAGTTGTTCACGGAGCCTAATGGAAATCTTAATAGATGAGTATAGAAAAAGATCCAGCAATTTGGATGTAGATATTGTAAGCTTATGTAATAAGATTCAGCAATTTAAAACCCAGAGACCCATTACAAACAAGGAAGATAGATTGAAAACACATCTAGAAGCATTTAATAAAGATATACTTATGAAGAAATGACAAAAATTTACTCGGGATAGAAACGCCTTCAAAGATGGCAAAGCATATAAATGGACTCAAAATAGATCCAATCAAAATAAAAATAACCACTACCAGGGACATCAACCCACCCCTTCACAACAAACTTCTAACCTGCCCCAACCCCCTTCCCAAATCCCTCACAATTAAAAAACAGGGCAAAGCACAAAAGTACCATGGTGATCCCACTGAGGGACAACAGGCCAAAAAATTAACTTTGGACATTCCTAGGAAACCAAACTCTTCCACATCATCACATGAGTCAATCACGAAGACATCAAACACACAAACCAACACTCACACTTTGATTAGGGAAGTCACCCCTCAACCCAACACTTCGACCTCTGGTTCACTAGACACTATTTCTAATGATCCTTCTTTTTTAGAAAGGATCCTTTTGGGTGCCCAATCTACACAACCCAACCTCAACACATACACACAGATAGCACTATAACCGTCCTCGAATCTGTCAGTGAACAAAATGCAACTGAACTTAACATCATTAATCTATCGTCGTACAAACTCTCCCAAGACGAAATAACTGTCGGTAAGAAAGGCTTAAATTTTTGCCCAAATGAAGATGTAGATAAATTCAAAATATATAAAGATCTTCAACTCTTTGTCTCTTTGAAATTGATCCTGAAAAAACTCTATCACAAACAAGAAGGGCTGACGGACTTTACTCCACAAGAAAATAAGGCAATAGACCAGTTGGTCTCTCTCCTTGAGGAGAACGACCAAACTGATTTTGTTGATAATATCAATCTTTCCCAGGTCCTGGAATCAATTGAAACATCAGGTGGGACCCCGAAAATGAATAAGTCTGCACTAAAGAAAAAATCAGATTTCTGTCTAGCACTGAGTATCCATCCAAACGCTGCGGCCTTCCTCAAATTAGTTGATAAAGAATTAGACAAGCTAAAAATTCGCACAACACATTCCAACAATTTAACAAAAAGAGAAACCTCAGCACTAAAGGCACTTTTCATTAATAATCAAATTACTATAAAGGCCGCAGATAAAGGTGGAAATATCGTTGTGCTTGACAATGATAAATACGTCAACATGTGCAACAGAATATTAAACAATTTGGAATGGTACCGCCGGATACCGGCAAGCATTGCCAAAAAATACAACGATGACTTCTATTTGTTAGTAGATACGGCCTATTCTAATTCTATAATTACCAAACAACTCTGGGAATTTATCAGGGACAACTTCCCACGCACCCCGGTGTCTTATGCACTACCAAAAATCCACAAGGATACTAAGAACCCACCCGGAAGACCAATCATCTCTGGTGTGGGGGGCGATAAGTGAGAATGCCAGTAAATTAGTGGATGAAGTTCTGAAACCATTTGTTTCATCTCTACCTTCCTTTGTTAAGGACACACTCCATTTCTTGCAAATTATCGACAAATTGAAGATTCCCACAAGTGCACTGCTAGTAACAGTAGATGTCAAATCTCTGTACAGCTCAATCCCCCATCAAAAAGGCCTAGCGGCTATAAAACACATCATGCATAAAGGTAAGAATGTAGATCTTGTATATGGAGAGTTCATCATCTCACTGTTCAAATTTATCCTCAATCATAAGGTATTTTCATTTAATGGCTCCCACTACCTCCATGTTGTGCCCCATCGTACGCCAACCTGTACCTGGGGGAGTGGGAAGCCATGTTCCTAGGTGATGAGACTCTATCGATGTACACGGACCACATCCTGGGGTGGTACCGGTACATCGATGACATATTCATCATCTGGGAAGGACCTTCAGATCTACTTCAACAATGCCTCTTGAGGATGAATCACAACAACTTCAATTTAAACTTTACTATGTCATTTGACAAACACTGCATCACATTCTTAGATGTGGAAGCCTACAGAGGAGAGGGGTGAGCCATCTTGAGCAGGCTTTACAGGAAACTTACTGCGAGCAATGCAATTCTACATGCCACCAGCTTCCATCCTAAACCCCTTATGGACTCTATCCCATATAGCCAGTATCTCAGAGTAAGACGAAACTGCTCTAACGATAATACCTTTAAAATTGAAGCAAACAAACTACGTGAGAGACTGCTACAACGAGGCTACTCTCACGCTTCATTAAAACGATCCTTTAAAAAAGCCTCCTTACAATGAAGGAACAAGCTACTCTACTCCGAGAAACCTAAGAACAAAAATGACTTGAATGCCATTAGAATTTTTACAAAATACAGTAATCAACAAAAACAGATTAAAAGCATCATAGAGAAACACTGGCATATGTTACAATGCGACCCAGCACTTGGACAGTTTGTCCCTCCCAAACCTCTCTTCACTTTCAAATGGGCTACATCCCTGAGAGATAGAATCACTACCAGTGAATACAATGGGGAACTAAATAAATTTCACTGTAAATACAAGGGTACCTTTAAATGTGGGGCATGTAATTATTGCAAATTCATGCTCACAGAAAAAAATCCTATCCTTCCCAACAGTCAGACCTTTTACCCGAAGCATTTCGCCAACTGTAAAACTCATGGGGTGATATATATGCTTTTGTGCGAATGCACATGCTTTTATATCGGTAACTATGTATGAAAACCTGTGACCCCGATCTCCCCCTTGGGAGACACACCACACTAGTACATAATGGAAAGTTTCCAAAAATAAGGTTTCTCATTCTGGACCGCGTGCATCCGGGTCTCAGAGGGGGAGACTGGAATAAGATCCTATTACAAATGGAATCTCGATGGATATATAAATTAAAGGCTACTCAGCCTTCGGGCCTGAATGAAACAATTTGGTTCAAGCTGTTTCTTGAGGGCTTCTCCTCAAGGGGTAGGGAACAATAACTACCAACTTTCCTTTCCTTGTTCCGGTCTCTCCCTCTGGGACTTGGATGCAGGCGGTTGATTATTATGTATCGTTCTTTACGCCTTATTTTCTCTATCTGTATTTGCACTCCATGGTTGGAACTAATAGGTCAAGGATAAATCTCTGATGCATACAATTACTTTATTAATACATCTTTTGTAGCATGGAAATCACTATTATCTCATGTCCAACTAGCAATATATATCTAGATGCACTTGAATATGCACATGTATATGTCTTTATGTATATAAATATGGTACTCCATGGTGGTTCCACCAAGTATACACCTTTCCATGTGACCTGAATTTATATGCACTGTCATTTTGCTACTTTAATTTTCATATCTATAAATTATGTATGCCTTTGGCCCAATATTCAAACACCCGTAGGAGTTCCCCCTTATTTAGCAATAACCGTTATTACTGCTTGTTTTGATTACTACACTATATTGCCTTTGAACGAAATGGAGTATAGTTGATCCTGCCATAAATCTCTCCCTATTTATCATGTAAATCAACCATTTCAATATGATGATTTTGTTGTCTATGTCCATTGAACTCTATATACCCTACTCTATATTGTTATGTAAAGTTGTATTTATCTCTCCCGTAATGTCATATAAACCTGTGAGACCTTTTTTGTCAGCAGCACTTTTTTGGTTCCGAAAATCATGAACTACATTAATGGTAATTATACTTCCAATTTTTATTTTTTCACATAAATAGGTGGTGTTCCTACAACACCACGATATCATGCTGTACAACCAACTTGATGCTCGCCCGGCACACTAAGCCACCCGGGCTATGCAACCCACGACGGCGCTATGTGAGGTTACAGTCTATGTCCATCTTTGACTGGCCTCCATCTTGAGACCCCGGCGGACATGCGCACTCCACTGGAGAAGCATACTGTGTCGGCGGGTGGAGTGGGCGTGGCAACGTTCCGATGCGAGTGCTCGCGCATGCGCACCACAGACGGAGCGGTGTTCACTCCTCCCGCGGGCCATACGTGGCTCGTACCTGCCTCCTCTCCCTCCCATATTATCAGCTGTGGTAATTTACACCAACAGCTGATTGGGAGAGAGAGGCTTTATTAACACAGCACTATCTATGCCGGACATGCTCTGCATTCTGTGGGATGACACCGGCCCGACCAGCTACATGTCCTGTTCTATCCACTTGTTATGTAAGTAAACAACCACTTTTGAGTGGTCGTTTATTCAACTGGGGCTTACTTACTACATTTTTGTATACATTTGTATTAAGACTATGCCTGGGGTTTCCTTTGAATAATCTAATAGCTAAACCCAATATAAAATTAACTGCATTTTATATATTTTACATATATTAATCAGTCTCTAATAAATAGAATAATCTTATCTGAATGCCACAGCATTATTTTCTCATACAACTCCTTGCTTTGAGAAAAGATACCTAGAATTTAATCATTCAATCAATTAAATATGTATTTATTTGTTTGTCACTATTTTAGCTACCTACCACACATCTCTAGACATCATCTGTTGAGCTACCTCCAGGTATGAGTTAAACCTTATACAATAGTTTTCCTAATACCAGAATTTCTATACCTGACAATTAAAAGGATTCTCTATTATACATTTGCATTATTATATCTTTTTTGCAGGACTTACCCTTCGGCCTCAGTGGAGCCTCAAGTTCTTTTCCTTTTTTACACCCCTCACGGGCTTTCTCTTCTCTTTTTTGAAGAGAATGCCATTTATATACTTTTTTCTTATAGAAATCTCATTGTCACCTATATAATAATCCCATTCTCAATTTGCAAATGCTCTCTCTCGGAATCAAGAATATACTGGATAGACAGACTATGTCATTGTCGCTGTTTTTAATTCAAAAGTTTTATGGAATGCCAAATCAGCCAATACAGTGTTAATGTAAGTGAAAAAGACATGATGAGTACATTATGTAATGTTTCACGTATATGCATACGCTCACTTTTGTCCTCTCAATATATTTCCTCTAATATAGAACTATATCTAATTCACACCCACCCTTGAGGAAGGAGGCTAATTAATTCCGAAACACATCGGGTGCAAGAGTACGGTTCTAAACACTGTATACATACCAATGTAAAATTGTTTGATGTGCATTCCTAACAATAGATGCTACATTATTGTCATATTTTTATTGTTTTCTATTTAATAAACTCTATTTGTACTTTATATACTTTTTTACGCCTTTTGTATGTGCCTAAAAGTCCACCAATAGGGGAACCCCTTTTTTTCTGTAGTTTCATATTTTGGATGTGGCACAACTTCACAGTCGGTTGCCGATCTATATTATTTTTCATAGATTCCATAAGGAATTGTTTGTTTTTACAAACTTGACTAGATCTTTCTCTTGTTTCTCCCTTAACGTTCTTTCCACAGGACTTACACCAACGGACTTCCATAGTAGATTGTACAGGCATACGGAACCACTTCTTCCAGATCCCTGCTTCATTCTTCCATCGCAACAAGGGCAACAGAACCAACACCAGGTAACATAAGACTACACAGTTCCAATTAACTACTGCAGTACGGTACGTACCTTATCTTTCTCACACCTCCAAGATGGCATTGATCATTACCTCATTTAATGTGAAAGGCTTGAATAGCCCTTACAAAAGATTAATGGCCTGGAAGGAAGCGACCAGACTCAAAAGTGACATTATCTGTTTTAAAGAGACTCATATTGTCTCACACAACCCACCATCCTTTAAACACCATAAATTCCCGGTTTATGGCAAATGGCCCCAAAAAGAAAATGAGGAGTTGCAATAGCCATCAGAGATTCCATTCCTTTCACTCAACTTGAAACTCACTTAAGGCCCGTGCACACGATCAGACTTTTTGACAACAAACATACAAATAAGCTGTTTTAAGGCAACATCAGACGATGTGTATGCTCCATCAGACAAACTTTTTTAGTTTTCATCGGACTTTTGTTGGCTGTGCGAATGGACAAACTTTCCAGCAACAAAAGTCCAATGGAGCAAAGTCCGATCGTGTGTACACAAAACCATTGGACTTTTGTATAAACTACAGTACCTGCCCGCGGGAATGTTTCTCGGCGACAGGGTACTGTACATCTCGCGCTGGCTGCAATAGAAAAACACATTTTCCTATTGCAGCGAGTGCAAGAAGGAATTCCCCTCCAAGGGCATACCAGGCCCTTAGGTCTGGTATGGATTCTAAGGGGAACCCCTACGTCAAAAAACGACGTGGGGGTCAACCCCAAAATCCATACCAGACCCTTATCCGAGCACGCAGCCCAGCCGGTAAGGAAAGGTAAGGAAAATGTTGAGGCCACATGCCCTCAACATGGGGGTGGGCGCTTTGGGGCAGGGGGGCCCAAAGCACCTTGTCCCCATGTTGATGAGGACAAGGGCCTCTTCCCGACAACCCTGGCCGTTGGTTGTCGGGGTCTGCATGTGAGGGCTTATCGGAATCTGGGAGCCCCTTTAATAAGGGGCCCCCAGATCCCGGCCCCCACCCTATGTGAATGAGTAGGGGTACATAGTACCCCTACTCATTCACCTGGGGAAAAAAGTGTCAATAAAAAAACACTAGACAGGTTTTTAAAGTAATTTATTAGGCAGCTCCAGGGGTCTTCTTCTGACTTCAGGGGTCTCTTCCGACTTCTCCGCTCTTTCCGGCCTCTTCTCCAGGTGTCCGGTTCTTCTCCTGCTCTCCAGCCTATTCTCCCGCTCTCCGTCCTCTTCTCCAGGTCTCCGGTTCTTCTCCCGCTCTCCGGTTCTTCTGCCGGGTTCCTCTGCTATCTTCTGCTCTTCTGCCGCTCTTTTTCTAGCGGTGGCCCGGTCTTCTCTGTCGTCTCCTTCCCTCTTCTCTTCTTCTGATGTTGACACGATGCTCTCTCCCGCTGTAATGCCGTGTGCGAGGTTCACAACGACTTATATAGGCATGGGGCAAGGTCACCGGGTGATGTCACCCGGTGACCCCACCTCTTATGACTTCACAGCCCCGGGGCATGATGGGAAGAAATAGCTGACACTTTCAGCAGCTATTATGAATCTTTATACAGTCTTAAGGACGACCCAGACACCCTCCATCCTTCTGATGATATGATAACTGATTTTCTCACTTCAATACACCTACCTAAACTTTCCCAAGAAGAGCTATCTTCACTTAATTTACCATTCACGGTCCCTGAAATTGAAAAATTAATCAGAAGCATGCCGCACAATAAATTACCTGGTCCCGATGGCTACTCAACCGAATACTATCAGCTGTTCCAAAATGAATTATCACCGTGCCTAAAAAAGGTCTTTGATGCCGCAGTGTCTAAAGCCTCTTTCCCACCAGAAATGCTGACAGCAACTATAATCACTTTGCCTAAACCAGACAAAGAACCTTCAGCTCCACAAAATTTTAGACCTACTTCTTTGTTGAACGTTAAATTATATGCCAAATTGATTTCAAATAGATTGTCCAGTTTATTACCAAAACTTATCAACCATGATCAGGTGGGTTTTGTATCTGGTCGCCAGGCAAATGACGCAACCAGAAGAATGATAAATATTCTACACTTAGCTGAAAAATCTAAATGGCCTTCTCTGCTTCTTACACTGGACACAGAGAAGGCCATTGACAGAGTGCACTGGGGTTATCTAACTAAGGTCCTGGAGAAATTTGGCCTGATAGGCCAGTTTCAAAAAGCCATTCTAGCACTGTACTCTTCCCTCTCAGCATTTGTGTTTACAGAGGTAAACTTCTCCAGGAACTTTCAAATAACTAACAGGACCAGACGGGGGTGGCCATTATCCCCACTAATTTTTACCTTGATCATGGAGCCCCTAGCGGAAAAGATCAGAACACACCCCTTAATTCAAGGTATTCCTTCCCAGAACAAAAAACATAAAATTTCACTTTTTGCTGAAGATGTCATAATGACCCTGTCTGACCCCTATATATCACTTACAGCAGCACATGATACTCTCCTTTGGTTCAGTAAGATACTGTAGCTTACTATAAGGTCAATGCTTCTAAATCAAGTATTCTAGGTATTGCAATTGATAATTCCACCAAATCAGCCCTCCAAAGGGACCTTCCATATCTGTGGTCTCCAAATTCTATATCCTACCTGGGAATCTAGTTAACTTACCCTATTTCCAATCCATTGAAAGGGCAACTACTTCTCTCTAATCCACAAATTTCAGCAGGAAATCTTTAGAATCCAGAAGCATTATATCTCCTGGAACATCCTCCTAGCGGCGTATAAGATGCTACTACTACCAAAATTAACGTATTATTTTAGAGCACTTCCAATTCCTCTTCCCTCATTGTTTTTTTACATTTATGCAAAAACAATTATCAAATTTCATATGGGCAGGCAAAAAAGCTAGATTCCCTTTATCAATGCACAGAAAACACAAGTCAGTAGGTGGACTGGGCATCCCAGTCCTGAAAGAGTATTATATAGCGGCAATACTAGACTAGCTCAGAGGTTGGCTTGACCAGCCTGTAACCAAACCATGGTGCCAACTAGAACATTATAGGCTGTTCCCCTATTCACCAGTGTCCCTCTTGATTGAACACAACTTGTCGCATACAAACATCTCAATAGACCACCCCACCATACAAGCATCATTATACGCATGGACATGCCTAAAAGAAGCATCACATACAAATGTACACTCTACCAATGTCCCCATTCCTCTGGACACCCTACATTGGTTAATCCCAAACTTATCCCTGACTCACTGGCTGAGAAAGGAAATACACCTTTTAAAAGATATTATGAAGGATGACAAACTGATGTCATTCTTGGATATCCAAGATAAATTTCATATACCTTCCTCAGAATTTCTGACACATCTACAGATATCCTCCATTTATCAACAACTGAATACAAATGATACCCCAATCCCCCACACAACTTTGGAAATATCTTAATTCCACTAATCCTAAAGCAAAAGGTATCTTCCTGATATACGACTTACTCAACTCCAAGTCAGTCTTTATCAAATACAACTCAGTAGTTAAGTGGGAAAAAGAATTAGGTAAGGTTTTTACAGAAAAACAATGGATCTCAGCGACTAAATGTAACCATCAATTCTCTAGGTGCTCAAACTATGACGAACTAGCACAAAAATTTCATGCAAGATGGCACTATACCCCATACATAGTTGCTAAATTTTCAGACGCCAACTCGAATCTTTGCTGGAGGGGCTGTGGACAGGTCCATATGGTGTGGGCGTGTCCTTACATTCATATTTTCTGGTCAGAAGTTTTGAAACTGATCGCAAAGGTCACTGGGGTCTTTGTTAAGCCTTCTATTAAGAAAGCAATCCTGAGTATTAACATGCTACAGTACCCATTACTGGTAAGATCTATATCAATGTATATTATTTGTGCTGCCAGATCCCTTATGATGAGTAAATAGAAAACCAATGAGATCCCCAGTGTGAGAGAACTAATCACAAAGGACAATACTGTGACAGAGTATGAAAAAATGTTGGCTTCCAGGGACGGTTCTAATGCAAGATATCTCTCAAATTTTTCAATATGGAATTTCCTGAATTCTCCCCGGTTGTAGCCCTGTAATCTATAATACTGTGAAGTCTTTCTTCCCTCCCTCATCTTCCTCTTCTTTTCTTTAATCACTTTACTGCTGACACATTAAAATGTCATCAATATATAGCGAATTTATGCAGTTGTTCCTTAAACCTATGTTCAGCAATTTTTTTCTGTTACCATAAGACATAATGCTCTATATATGTACTATTACGCAGTTAATTTTGCAATGCTTGCAAATGAGAATAGAGAAACTAAGGAGAGTCCTCAGAAGTTTTATTATAATATCTTTATATTCTGTAAGTGCTTTATTGTACAACATTTCTTACATCAAAAGTACTTTTCTCTGTATAACAACTTAATGTTTAATAAAAAACATTTGAATTAAAAAAAGATGATACTAGCAACAGGCCAATTGTAAGACCTGCTCTTTTCTACAAGAGAGGCCAGGCAGTTCCTGCAAAGGCTGTTGCTAGTGGCCACAGTTATAGACAGCCAAAAATGGAGATTTTTCATTTACAGCAGGAGGCAATTGCTCAAGATAAAAGCATAGCTGCCAACACCAAAAGTGCTAGCAGCAGCTCTACAGATAGAGGTGAAGTGGCAGCTAATATTTTACAACCTGAACCTGCTGCTGAACAACATGATGATTACATACCTTTACGTCCCACCTTTGAAGGTTTTGATTTAGGAATAGGATTGAGCTTAGAGAAAGAACAATATCAAGTGTGCAGTCCAGCATCAGATACTGGTCCTCCTGTGTCTCCTCTGTTATTTACACACACAGTACAGTTATCATCACCCGCCTCTTCTGTCTTAGAAGATTTAACTATTGCCACGGTAACCAGTGTTAGGCCACCATCTTCTTCCATCACCTCAGAAGCTAGTGCCACCATAACCAGTGTTAGGCCACCACCATCTTGCACCTCAGTATATTGTACCCTCCCGTACTACATTCAGCCATAATGTAGTACCCTCTTTATATAAGTCATGTGTGCAAGCATTGAAAGAGGAGTTGGGCAAAGCTGCTGGCCAGCCTGTGCATTTTATTTCTGACTTGTGGCGTGCCATCACCCTAGAAGCTAGTGCCACCGTAACCAGTGTTAGGCTACCACCATCTTCTTCCATTGCTCCTAAAGCTCAAATTCATCACCCTGAACAAATTGTAGAACATTCTTTGCCACCCAGTGGCAGTGGTAACCGTGACCGGCAGTCAAAAGTATGGGAGCATTTTGTTTCTGTTGGGGATGGTCGCATAGTCAAATGCAAACTATGTGGCAGGGAAGTGAGCTGTGGAAGAATTTTAGGGCATCTCACTAATGCTGGGATGAGTCATAATTTGCGCTCTCACCATAAACCTGTGCTGCTGAGAGATGAAATTGGGGTGGCAGCAAAACCTACTAAAAAGAGTGGAACCACCAGTACTGGTGCTACCATTTCCAACAATAGGCATGACAAGGGGTAAGGGGATCAAGGCACCTCTTGTGCAACTGTTAGGCATCCCAGTCATCAGCCTACCCTGCAGAAACTTAGCAGCTTTCATTCTAGGGAGATGTCTAGGCAGCAGTTGCGCAAAATTACGCACCTTATTGGGCAATTGATAGCTGTCGGTGGAGCACCTTATAATTTGGTGGAAGGGGAGCCATTTAAGCACCTAATGCAGGCAGTTGCACCTCAGTATATTGTACCCTGTCGTACTGCATTCAGCCATAATGTAGTACCCTCTTTATATAAGTCATGTGTGCAAGCATTGAAAGAGGAGTTGGGCAGAGCTGCTGGCCAGCCTGTGCATTTTACCTCTGACTTTTGGAGTGCTCCCAGTGGCCAACATGCCTTTTTATCATTGACCTCGCACTGGTGGCAGCCCACTGTCTCAGAACCTATGAAACCAAAACTAGGGCAAGAAGCATAGGAGGTGAGGCAGTAATTGTTAAGCAGGGGCACGTTCCTTCCTCTTGCACGCAGAGGTTATAGACGAGCAACACAGTGCTCCAAATATTTTGTGTGCATTCCAAAAAATGGTGGCAGAGTGGCTTGGAGACCAAGCATGCATGCAGCCAAAGTTAGGGTTTGTGGTAACAGAATGAGCCAAAAACATGATTAAGGCTCTGCGTGAGGGGGTTTGTAGGAGTTTGCTGCTCGGCCCATGTCCTGTATCTTGTGGTTTAGGCTGCTTTGGATGACGACAGTAGTCGAAAGTTGTCAGCGAAATCCTGTCGTAAGATAGCAGGCCATTTTCACAGAAATGTCAAAGATAGCGACATATTCAGACCTGAGCAAAGTAAGGCTGGCCTTACTCAGCACTGCTTGAAGCAGGACATAAGCACTTAGTGGATTTCTACATTAGAAATGCTTGAGAGAATACTTGAGCAACAAAAGGCAATTTACACCATGTCCCATGAGCATTTTATAGGCATAGCTAGACCATTAAGCAGGGAGGAGTGGACAATAATTGGTCAATTGGTGGCAGTGCTTAGTCCCTTCCGCGCTATCATGGAAAGCTTGAGCCGAGAGAATGCAATTTTGTCTCAAGTTATCTCCCTATTCACACACCTTAGCAATAAGCTGGATGACTTTTTCAGCAATAGAGAGCTGTTACCTGGTGTCAAATTAGTTGCAGACATTTCTGCACTTCTAAGGAGTCTTAAGGGTCAACTAACTAGAAGGATTAACAAGCTCATAGAAGCTTGCCCTGAGCAAATGTTTGTCTCAATGTGTGATCCTCGAATAAAGGGCAAAATGTCCCTCTGGAGCAATGTACTAACCATCTGGAGGGATAAATTCATTGAGAGGGTGTGTGACAGTTAAAGACAATTATTTATGCCGCTAGAGGTGGATGAAGAAGAACTGGAGGAGCCTGCAGATGATACTGTGCCTATTAGCACCATTGCTGCAAATACAACCAGAGCAGACGGGATTTGGGCAGAGACATTAGATAGTTTGTTTGGACCCATGAGACTGCCCCTCAGGGAACAAAGTAGTGTCTCAAATATCTTTCCGAGACACTTTTGCCCGCTACTACTGAGCCTTTACAATATTGGCATGAAAAAAAGTGATATTTGGCTTGGTCTCACCATTGTAGCCCAAGAGATTACATCCTGCCCCCCAAACTGAGTCCAAAGCGAACAGGTATTTTCCATTACTGGAAATATTCTCTCCATGCATCAATCACAACTGGCTCCACAGCTGATTGAGCAGATGGCATTTCTAAAAGTAAACCAACCAAAACTGGGATACCTTGCCCTAAACTTTGATACTGATTAACTGTAATACTTTGTCTTGAACTTCCACCTCTATTCTCTGTGCCATAAGTCTATCTTTAATTCAATCTCTTCCAAGATTAGATGCCAAATATAAAATACAACAAAACCAAAACCAAATATAGTGCAAGACAGGTCATGAAATCTATCCAAAATGAAAGGAATATGTTTAACATATGAAAGTTATCACTCAGTCACAAAGTACTAGAGACTGAGAGAGCTTGGGAAGCCGGGATCAGCCTCAAGATATTATTAAATAGTCTCTTTTTTAGCTTTGCATCATCACCTTTCTTTTATTTGGTTGGGATTAGGGATGAGCCAAACACCCCCGGTTCGGTTCACATCAGAACCTGCGAACGGACCGAAAGTTCACGCGAACTTTAGAACCCCATTAAAGTCTATGGGACGCGAACGTTCAAAATCAAAAGTGCTAATTTTAAAGGCTAATATGCAAGTTATTGTCCTAAAAAGGGTTTGGGGACCTGGGTCCTGCCCCAGGGGACATGTATCAATGCAAAAAAAGGTTTTGAAAACAGACTTTTTTTGGGAGCAGTGATTTTAATGATGCTTAAAGTGAAAAAAAAGTGAAATATTCCTTTAAATATCGTACTTGGGGGGTATCTATAGTATGCCTGTAAAGTGTCGCATGTATCCCGTGCTTAGAACAGTCCCTGCACAAAATGACATTTTTAAAGGAAAAAAGTCATTTGAAACTGCTTGCAGCTTTAATGTAATGTCGGGTCCCGGCAATATGGATGAAAATCAGTGAGACAAATGGCATGGGTAACCTCCACCCCCGAATCCATTACCAGGCCCTTTGGTTCTTGTATGGATATTAAGGGGAACCCTGTACCCAAATGTGGGGTTTTTAGTGAAACAAGGATTGGTGATAAAGCATCAGTGAAGAGGAGACACGTTTTTCCCATATTAACTCTTACAGGAGAGAATTTCCCTTCCTAGGGGTAGATTTGTAATTGTAATTACATGCACCTGTCGAACAGGGGCAGAAAAATTGGGCCTTTGGTGGAGGTGGTGGTGGTGTTGCCACAACACTGTAAGCCCTCACAGTTACTCTTGGTGGGCGCAGGAATGGGCCCTGCTGTAAAATATTAGATCAAGAATTGTAATTACAAGTCCCTGTTGAACAGGGGAAGAAAAATTAGGCCATAGGCACTAGTGCCAAAACACTGCAACCCCTCACAGATGCTATAGTTGGAGCGCAGTATTGAGCCCTGCTGCAAAGTATTGCATCAAAAATTGTAATTATACGCCCTGTTAAACAGGGGCTGAAAATTTGAGCCTTGGGCACTGGTGCTGGTGCCACAACACTGCAGCCCCTCACAGATGCTATAGTTGGAGTGCAGGAATGAGCCCTGCTGCAAAGTATTGCATCAAAAATTTTAATTACACACCACTGTTAAACAGGGGCTGAAAAATTGGGCCTTGGGCACTGGTGCTGGTGCCACAACACTGCAACCCCTCACAGATACTCTAGTTGGAGCGCAGGAATGAGCCCTGCTGCAAATATTGCATCAAAAATTGTAATTACACGCCCCAGTTAAACAAGGGCAGAAAAATTGCCACAACACTGCAACCCCTCACAGATGCTATAGTTGGAGCACAGGAATGAGCCCTGCTGCAAAGTATTGCATCAAAAATTGTAATTATATGCCCCTGTTAAACAGGGGCTGAAAAATTGGGCCTTGGGCACTGGTGCTGGTGCCACAACACTGCAACCCCTCACAGATACTATAGTTGGAGTGCAGGAATGAGCCCTGCTGCAAAGTCTTGCATCAAAAATTGTAATTACACGCCCCTGTTAAACAGGGGCAGAAAAATTTGGCCTTGGCCACTGGTGGCGGTGCCCAGAACCAAAAATGTTCTTACAAGCTATGAGCATGAAAATTGAGGAGGAAGAGGATTGTTGTGACTCAGCATAACAGGACAGTCACTCATCAGCATAGGTAGTCTTGAAGGGATCTCACATTAAAAAAAAAAAATCAATCGGTTACATCAGCATCAGGTGCTTGGTAGCTGGTGATCCAAGACTGATTCATTTTTATGAAGGTCAGCCGATCGACCGATTCGGTGGACAGGCGCACCTTGTGATTGGTTACAAAGCCTCCAGCAGCACTAAATGTGCGTTCCGAAAGAGCGCTGGATGCAGGACAAACCAGAAGCTCAAGTGCATACTGTGCAAGCTCTGGCCAGTGATCCATCCTCAAGACCCAGGATTTTCGGTGGGAAAGGTGTCCAAGTCTGATCTTGCCCCTAGGTAATCCTGCACCATGTGAATCAGACGATGGCGATGGTTGCTGGAACTGATCAGACCTTGGGGCTGCGGATTAAAAAATTGTCTGAACGTATCAGATGGCCACCTTCTCCATCGCTCTTTCTGTGACTGATTGAAGCCTCAGCAACACAATGTTCAGGAGGACCAGGAAATTGTAACTTCCCAGGCTCTGGAAACGCATTGCACAAACCTTTCTGCAAGGCCTCCCAAAGATGTTTCATCCTCTGCTCCCTCTACGACGACAAAATAAGGTCCGCAACCTTACCCTTGCAAAGTGGATCAAGGAGGGTTGCCAGCCAGTAATCATCCCTCCCCTTGATACCACGCATACGAGGATCCTTCCACAGGCTTTGCAGGATCAGGGAGGCCATGCAGCGTAGGTTTGCTGAGGCATTCGGTCCAGAGTCCTCTGGGTCACTAAGGACGAGATGATCTGCAGCCACCTCCTCCCAGCCACGTACAAGTCCATGGGTTTCTTTGGACTGTAAATGATCCCTTGAATACTGCTGCTGATGCTGAGTGTCAGGCTCCACCTCCATGCTGACACAATCCTCCTCCCCCTCCTCTTCCTGTGTGATCAGCGGGCACACAGGAACACTGTCTGTAAAGGGGACCTTGAGAGGTAAGGAAGTTCTCCTCTTCCTACCTCCGTTCTGCCTCAAGTGCCCTGTCCTTTATTCCATGCAGCGTGTGCTCCAAAAGGTGGACAAGAGAGACAGTGTCACTGATGCATGCACTGTCACTGCTCACCATCCTCGTGGCCTCTTCAAATGGTGACAGGACAGTGCATGCATCCCTGATCATAGCACACTGGTGTAGGGAAAAAAAACAAGGTCCCCTGACCCTGTCCTGGTGCCATAGTCATATAGGTACTCATTGATGGACCTCTGCTGCATGTGCAGCTGCTGCAGCATGGCCAACGTTGAGTTCCACCTGGTGGGCATGTCACAGATTAGGCGGTTCTTGGGCAGGTTAAATTCCTTTTGGAGGTCAGCCAGCCAAGCACTGGCATTATATCACCTGCAGAAATGCACACAGACATTCCTGGCCTGCCTCAGGACATCCTGTAAGCTCGGTTACCTGCCCAAGAACGGCTGCACCACCAAGTTAAGGATGTGAGCCAAACAGGGCACATGGGTCAGTTGTCCCTGTCGGAGGGCAGAGAGGAGGTTGGTGCCATTGTCACAAACCACCATACCTGCCTTAAGCTGGTGTGGCATCAACCACCTCTGAACCTGCCCCTGCAGAGCTGACAGAATCTCTGCCCCAGAATGGCTCCTGTCCCCCAAGCACACCAGCTCAAGCACCGCATGGCATCTTTTTGCCTGCGTGCTTGGGTAGCCCCTTGAACGCCTACAGAGCACCGCTGAATCCGAGGACAAATCAGCACAGGAAGAGGCCATGGAGGAAGAAGAAGAGGAGCAGGTGGAGGAGAGAGGTGTCGCAGAATCACCACTAGTAGAATTTTGGAGGCGTGGTGGCGGAACAACCTCCAACACTACTGCACCCTGTCATGCATCCTTCCCAGCTGCCGGAAGCATCACCCAGTGCGCAGTGAAAGATAGGTAACATCCCTGTCCATGCCTGCTGGACCATGAGTCAGCGGTAATATGCACCATACCACTGACCGCCCTGTCCAGCGAAGCCAAGACATTGCCTTCCAAATGCCGGTAGAGAGCCAGAATCGCCTTCCGTGAGAAAAATTGGCGTTTGGGAACCTTCCACTCAGGAACTGCACATTCCACAAACTCACGAAAGGGGGCAGATTCTACCAACTGAAAAGGCAGCAATTGTAGTGCTAGCAATTTAGCCAAGCTAGCAGTCAACCTCTGGGCATGTGGATGGCTGGGAGTGAACTTCTTTTGGTGTTGCAGCAGCTGGGGAAGGGAAATTTGCCTGGAACAATCTGACGTTGGTGTAATGATAGCAGATTGCCTGCAAGTACTTGGCTGTGACACACCTAATTCTACACCTTCATTCCTCTCAGTGCAGGTTTCAGAGAGGACTGAAGGTATAGTGGGGTTGGAGATCCCAGCTGATTAGGTACGCTTGCCAATGAACTGCATGGCAGGTCGACATATGTCTGGTCAAGCACATGGTTCCCAAGTGGGTGATGTTTTTGGCCACGCGAGATACGCTTGAGACATATGTTGCAAATAGCAGCGGTGAGATCTGATGCACTCGTCTCAAAAAAGGCCCACACCAAAGAACTTTTGGAATAACGCGCAGAGACAGCAGCGCCCTGCACATGCGGAGCTCTGTGGTGTGATTCAGTCAGTGTGCTTCCCTTAAGCTGGCCCCTGAAGGACATTGTGCCTCATTGGAGATGTGCCTCCTCCTCCTCCTCTCTCCTATCAGGCACCCGCATGGAGTCAGTGACCTCATCATCCCCTCCCTCCTCATCACTGGAGCAAAGCTGGCGGTGTGCTACAGCTGGGGGAACATGACTGCCAGATTGCTGTCCTTTTTGAGCAGGCCCTCTCTTTGGGCTCACGTTACTGCCTTCCTCTAGCTGAGTACCATTATTGGAGCCTTTAAAACGCTGGGCATCCTCCTGGAGCATGTACCCAACACTGTGGTCAAACAGTTCTGGGGACTCCTCAGGAGGACATGGTGGGGCTAGGGAAGGAGTGACTGATGCCATTGAGCCGAGGGAAGAGGCCGCGTTGGCAGGTGCTTTGCCAGACAATGTACCCTGAGCCTGGGTGAGAGAGGATGAGGAGGATGAGGACGGATTGGTCATCCACTATACCAAGCCTTCCGCATGTTGCGACTCAACACGGCCAGCTGCCGAAAAAAAGGACAAGTGTGTCCCACAGCCACGTGCTGATGAGGATGCACTGTCTCCACGACCAGCACTGTTGCCTTTAGACACAGAGCCTGCTTGCCCTCTTTTATTGGCTTGTGACTGTCTGCCTCTCCTTGTTGGCCTTCCAGACATACTAATGGCCTGCAGTGAGATGTAGCTGCACAAAGCTGGGGTGTATATATATACTGATACTGTAGCTAGCAGAATCAACTGCCTGCCTGTGGTACTAATAGGATCAAAAGAACACCACCGATTTTCTTCAGGTAGCTTTAGGTGCACACTGTGCAGAGGACACAGTACACTAACTGTAAATACGGTAGCTGTCTGCCTGTGGTATTAATAGGAGCAGAACAACAGCAATTGTCTTCCGGTAGCTTTAGGTGCACACTGTGCAGAGGACGCAGTACACTAACTGTAAATACTGCAGCTGCCTGCCTGTGATACTAATAGGATCAGAAGAACACCACCAATTTTCTTCAGGTAGCTTTAGGTGCACACTGTGCAGAGGACACAGTACACTAACTGTAAATACTGTAGATGCCTGCCTGTGGTATTAATAGGAGCAGAACAACATCAAGCTTCAGGTAGCTTTAGGTGCACACCGTGCAGAGGATGCAGTACACTAACTGTAAATACTGCAGCTGCCAGCCTGTGGTACTAATAGGATCAGAAGAACGCCACCAATTTTCTTCAGTTAGCTTTAGGTGTACACTGTGCAGAGGACACAGTACACTAACTGTAAAAACCGTAGATGCCTGCCTGTGGTATTAATAGGAGCAGAACAACAGCAATTGTCTTCAGGTAGCTTTAGGTGCACACCGTGCAGAGGACGCAGTACACCAGCTGTAAATACTGCAGCTGCCTGCCTGTGGTACTAATAGGATCAGAAGAACACCACAAATTTTCTTCAGGTAGCTTTAGGTGCACACTGTGCAGAGGACGCACTACACTAAGTTGTAAATACTACAGCTGCCTGCGGTACTAATAGGATCAGAAGAACACCACCAATTTTCTTTAGGTAGCTTTAGGTGCACACTGTGCAGAGGACGCACTACACTAACTTGTAAATACTACAGCTGCCTGCGGTACTAATAGGATCAGAAGAACACCACCAATTTTCTTCAGGTAGCTTTAGGTGCACACTGTGCAGAGGACGCACTACACTAACTTGTAAATACTGCAGCTGCCTGCGGTACTAATAGGATCAGAAGAACACCACCAGTTTTCTTCAGGCAGCTTTAGTTGCACACTGTGCAGAGGACGCACTACACAAGCTTGTAAATACTACAGCTGCCTGTGGTACTAATAGGATCAGAAGAACACCACCAATTTTCTTCAGGTAGCTTTAGGTGCATACTGTGCAGAGGACGCACTACACCAACTTGTAAATACTACAGCTGCCTGCGGTACTAATAGGATTAGAAGAACACCACCAATTTTCTTCAGGTAGCTTTAGGTGCACACTGTGCAGAGGACGTACTACACTAACTTGTAAATACTGCAGCTGCCTGCGGTACTAATAGGATCAGAAGAACACCACCAATTTTCTTCAGGTAGCTTTAGGTGCACACTGTGCAGAGGACGCACTACACTAACTTGTAAATACTGCAGCTACCTGTGGTACTAATAGGATCAGAAGAACACCACCAATTTTCATCAGGTAGCTTTAGGTGCACACTGTGCAGAGAACACAGTACACTAACTGTAAATACTGTAGCTGCCTGCCTGTGGTATTAATAGGATCAGAACAACAGCAATTGTGTTCAAGTAGCTTTAGGTGCACACTGTGCAGAGGACGCACTACACTAACTTTTAAATACTATAGCTGCTTGCGGTACTAATAGGATCAGAAGAACACCACCAATTTTCTTCAGGTAGCTTTAGGTGCACACTGTGCAGAGGACGCACTACACTATCTGTAAATACTGTAGCTAATAGGACTAATAGGATATAAGGAAGAGAATAACAGGAACGGATCTAGCTAAACTGAATACAGTGTACATATGAATACAGTGTATATATATATATATATATACAACACCTAGGATGCATATATATCCACAATACACTGCCTATTCTATCTAACTTAAATCAAATGACACTGTCTCTCTCTCTCTCTATCTCTCTCTCAACACTGGAACACACTACACAGGGCCGACGTGCAGGCGGCCTTAGATAGTGTGGGGCGTGTACTAAACCCCCTGAGCCATAATTACCAGAAGCCACCCTGGCTTTGGCCAATTACCGCTCTCTGTACAGACGGCCTGTGATTGGCCAAAGCATGCGGGTCATAGTGCATGCTTGGCCAATCATCAGCCAGCAATGCACTGCGATGCTGCAGTGAATTATGGGCCATGACACGCCACTCGAATTTGGCGCGAACAGCCCATATCATTCGCAATTCGACAAATGGTCAAACATGCGATGTTCGAGTCGAAAGTGGGTTCGACTCGAACTCGAAGCTCATCCCTAGTTAGGATTGGGAAATCATCCCAAGTAAAATCGTCAGGCAGTTGATTTTGGACCACTTGAGATGGATCCGTTTGCCACACAAAAAAGGAAGAGTGGGGGGCATGGCTTGGCGGCGGAGCAAAATGGCCACTTAGGGAGAGAGCTCCACCGTCCAGGACTCCAAGTAAGCCCGTTCAGCAGCTCAGACCTCACCTGCAATCACTAAAGATGACGGGTAGGAGCCACTCAGCCATCCGCTCTCAGCTGGACCCATCTACCCAGCTGAGTAGGAACATCCCAGTGATGTTCTGGACTCAACACATGTATCCACAGGCCGCACCTCAAGCCGCGGTCTGCAGTCACACGGGATATGCGGCCGCAGCTGACACTCCTGCAGTCTCTCAGACGGGCGCGTCCTCCGCAGGCCCCTCTTCCTTCCTATGCCTGGCGGATCTCCAGCATGCCGCCTTAGACATTAAGAATACTTTAACAGCGGCAATCGCAGACTTAAAAACAGGTCTCAAAGCCGTTGCCTCATGTGTGGAACATGTGGAGGCGGCGGCCATGACGCACGGTGCGGCCATCTATCAGATACAGCAAGCAGTGTCTGTACACAACAGACATCTAATTGACATACACAGACATATGGAAGACCTCAATAATCGGGGCCGCAGGCGCAATCTCCGTATTAGGGGGATACCTGAGTCTGTGGAGGCCCCCCAATTACAAGCAGCGGTCTCAGCCATCTTCAATACCCTCCTAGGTAGACCACCAGATGCACCGGTTGAGATGGAGAGGTGCCACAGAGCGCTGAGGCAGCGGGGTAGGAATACTGACCCACCCAGGGACGCTGTTTGCTGTCTAGTCAGCTTTACCCAGAAGGAGGAAATCCTGCGCTTGGCCCACAACCATGCTCACTTGGAGCATGAAGGAGCACATATTCAGTTTTTCCAAGACTTATCCACCATCACTCTACAACACAGGAGGAATCTCTGCCCTCTCCTACATGCTCTGTGTGAGACGCATTCCGTATCATTAGAAGTTCCCATTCTGCCTTCAGGCAACGAATGGCAATCACACAGCCCAACTGAGAACGCCAGCAGATCTAAGGTCATTCTGCGACTCCCTAGGAATCCCGATGATCCCTGTTCCAGATTGGTATGGAACCTTCCTGCGACCGGAACCCTGGATCCCTGCGCAACCTGGAGACACCCCAAGGTCACAAAGAAGCAGGCAACGCCACCGCAGACCCTCAGCTGACTCGCCACTGAGACACCGGGGAGATATGGAAACCGACGAAAGCCCACGTGTTTCCCCATCATCTGCCAGGCGCAAGACTGATCATTAAATCTACAGTAGCCCAGATTATGAGCTGTGATGTTGTATGTCCCTATCCCCTTGTGTGTTCCACAGCATATCATGTAAGGTAAGCTGAGAATCAATGTCAACAATGATGCGCACAATTGGCAAACAAGTGATGCAGAACTAACTGACACCTGATCTCCCCCTGATTGCATTGTCCCTTGATGTCATATATTCTCTCTGACAAAAAACTGTCTCTCCCATGTACCCCAGGAACCTTTTAGAGCCTCCTCATGTAATACTATCACCGGAGAAGGTGACGGGTGACTTTACGCAAGATCTCTAAACTGGTACTGAACAGAGGTATGCTCTCACCTCAACCGAACCCTTGCTATTTCCGCATCACTACCAGTTGTGGCCCTTTCATTATGTGAAATTTTCTGCACAAGGTGATAACTGAGCTCTGGGAAGAAGTGTATCCTTCCCCTCCCCTCACACTGACTCTCTCTGCTAACTGAGGGCAGCGCCTGTATGAGGTGACTGGTGAAAATTCGCCTCCCATTGAGCTTTTTTTTCGGTCTGAGATGGAAGCGCTGGACGTTTTGCTCCCGGCATTTCTCTATCGTCACCCTTCCCCTTCTCCCTCCTGCCATCAACCTGGTTTTCCCTTCCCCTATATAGGGGAACAAACTGGAATCACCAGTTTACTTGCATAGCACACATGTCAGCATCTCAGAAACTCTCTCAGACTATTTTCCTGAATGTGTATTGGGGATAGGAGCCAAACAGGGCTCATCAAGACGGTGCTTTACAAATCCTGGTTTAATGTTATGAAGTGTGTCATTCCTTTATGTTTTACAGAAAGTGTTACACGGTTGCTCTGAGGATGGTGGGCTTTAAACCCTTCGTCGATGACTGATTGTGGACATGGGAGGAGATGTCCCAGAAATCCTGGTGACGGGTGAGGCCCTTATCTGGCCCGCGATGGTCTTTGGGGTGTTCCTGCGATGGGAGGATATAGGGCTCTGTATCCCCCTTACTGCCAGATGATGCAGGGACCCTTATAAAGCTTAAATATCTACAGACTCTCGGAGCCTGTAATCACTGGACCCTTTGCAGCTCATGGTGGTGCTGGGGATGGGGATTCTGATGTTCCTATGTTGTCACTATGCAGAGTGGTAGAGTGGTACTCCTCGTCCGTCAAGGCTCCCTAGGTTGCTGGGGGGGCAGTGTAGGCCCTTCTCACCTAATGGGGGGGGGCCTGCCCGGTACCACCTCATCCAGCAGAGCTGAGGTCTCATTTGAACCTTCAAACATGTATACTTGGATGCCTGGATGGAGGGAAGTATACACATAGTTGCTCAAGTGCTAGGTCTCTTCCCCATCTCAAGGAGGCAGGTTTCCCCCTTGAAACTAGCCGGAAAAATCTGATTAATTTAGTGTGCCTTTCTTAAGTTGACTTAACCTGAACTGTAATTCCCCCTCTCTCACTAACTCCCCTTTTCTCTCTTTCTCTTTCCTCTTCCCCCCCCCTATTTTTTTCCTTTCCCTCTTTCTGTATCTCGCTCCTAGTCCTTATTCCCTATTCTCCTCCCCTCTAGCTTCTACACCCCTTCCCCCTGAAATCTGGGAGTAACACTGCTAAGCACTTCTGAACATTGAAATATGCCGTCTGTAACACACTCATCGCCCCTTTAGCCCTCAAAGCTTACTCTTTGAATGCAAAAGGCCTTAATGTCCCAGAGGAATGGAGCAGTATTCTTGCTGAAGCACACCGTCTCAGGGCTCAAGTGATATTTCTGCAAGAAACCCATTTTAAAAAAAGCTCCATCCCTCGCTTAACCAATAGCCGATTCCCAGAAGTCTACCATGTGCCTGTCCCGACTCCAAAACAAAAGGGGTCTCCATAGCAATTTCCAAATCTTTCCCGTTTTGCCTCACGGACCAAGTCCTTGATCCGGAAGGTAGATTTCTCTTCCTCAAAGGGACTTGGAAAAACAGGCCAGTGACTTTTGCGAACATCTATTGCCCCAATTCTAAACAGGTAGCCTTTCTAAAAGATGTTCTCCTACAGCTCACAACATTTAAGACAGGCCTTTTGATACTGGGGGGGGATTTCAACATGGCACTAGACCCGCTTCTTGATACCTCCTCAGGTACCTCCTTAATCCCATTTTCTGCCTTGCGCCAAACTAAGCTTGCATTGGCCTCTCTCACGCTACATGACACCTGGCGTACACTGCAGCCTCAAGGGAAAGACTATACCTTCTTCTCGCCTCCACATAGCCGCTACTCGAAGCTAGACTATCTATTTATCCACCAGACAGATCTGACCTTCTTTGATCACCACCCGATCACACTGACCTTGCAGTTCCCGCAACGGGAAATGACAACCAGAACCTGGAGATTGGATGCTTCCCTTCTCTCTGACCCGGGGGACTTAGCTGAAGTCACCAAGACCATTGAAGACTATTTCCAACTCAATGACACCCCAGACATATCGCCCATGACCCAATGGGAAGCGCATAAATGCGTCGTACGTCTTCTCGCCTCCACATAGCCACTACTCGAGGCTAGACTATCTATTTATCCACCAGACAGATCTGACCTTCCTACAGGACGTGACCATAGAGAGTATGTACATTTCCGATCACCACCCGATCACACTGACCTTGCAGTTTCCCGCAACGGGAAATGACTAACAGAACTTGGAGATTGGGTGCTTCCCTTCTCTCTGACCCAGGGGACTTGGCTGAAGTCACCAAGACCATTAAAGACTATTTCCAATTCAATAACACCCCAGACGTATCGCCCATGACCCAATGGGAAGCGCATAAATGCGTCGTACGGGGACGCCTTTTAGCTATAGCTGCCAGGAAGAAAAAAGCACAGCAAGCCGCGATCCGAACCCTGACTGACAAAATAACCCTACTGGAAGCACAACATAAGTGCTCACTAGCAGTAAGGGTAGCACAGGAATTAGCTGACACACGGGCGACTCTCCTAGAAGAACTATTTAAGCGAGCACAAAAGAGACAGGTTCTTTCTCAGAAACTATTTTACGAACAGGGCAATAAACCAGGAAGGTTACTGGCCAGGTTCACACAGAGACGTACACTTACATCCACGGTCCACCACATAGTAGACTCGGGAGGAATATCCCACTCCAGAAACGAGGACATTGCCAACCAATTTCACCATTTTTATAGCAAATTATATAATCTCGAATCACACTAACACAGCCCCATATCAGCGGAGGCATGCTCGGAGCTCATAAAAGGATTTTTAGCCAAATATAGCCCCCGGCCACTGTCTATGGATGACTGGCAAGCCATGGAAACACCACTGTCAATGGAGGAGTGGGGAGAAGCTTTGAAGGCCACAAAACCTATTATAAAAGCTTTGCTAGCCTCTTGGCACTGAACTTCCTCAAAGCCTTCAACGCTCTCTCCCGTTCACCATGTACTTCAGGTAGCCTACTAGAGGCCTATATTTCAGTATTCCCTAAGGACAATAAAAACCCTGCAGATGTAACCAACTACCGACCCATATCCCTCTTGAATGTCGATGTGAAATTATTCGCTAAGATCCTGGCTAATCGTTTGTCCTTTCATATCCCTGCTTGGGTTGGACTTGATCAGATTGGTTTTGTCCCTGGAAGGGAAGCCAGGGACAATACCATTAAGGCGCTCAACCTACATCACTGGCTTACATCGACCAATAGAGAAGGTTGGTTTTTGGCTATGGATGCGGAGAAGGTGTTCGACAGGGTGGGCTGGGACTATATGGACACGGTCCTGGAAGCCCTGGGATTGTGAAGCGTGATAAAGAGACCTTTATTAAAGCACTCTACACCAAGCCCAGGGCTAGTGTTTGAGTGAACGGCCACCTGTCTGACGCCTTCCCCATTCATAATGGGACCAGACAGGGATGCCCCTTGTCCCCACTACTATACATCCTCACATTGGAACCCCTCCTCCGGTGTATCCAGGAGCATCCAAACATAAAAGGGATTGAGATACATCAGCGGGAATATAAGATTGCCGCTTTCGTGGATGATATTTTACTCTTTCTTACATCCCCACTGACGTCTCTACCTAACGTAATGCCAGTGTTAAAGCAGTTCAAGACCATCTCGAATCTAAAAATTAACCTTTCAAAGTCTTATGCACTCAGTGTCTATCTGCCCCCACAGATAGTACAGCTCTGTCAGGAGAATTTCCCATTTTGCTGGAAAGCAGATGCCATTACGTACTTAGGTATTCAACTCCCTAGTAACCTTAAAGTTCTTTATGTAAAGAAGTTCCTGGCGGAGCTGAGACTTATGCAGCAGGATTTACTTCGGTGGGAGGCCCCCACCATCTCGTGGTTTGGACGGCCTCAATTTTAAAAAGGACGGTGCTTCCCCGGTTACTGTACAAATTACAAACTATCCCGATTCGCTTACCACCCTCTTTCTTCAAAGCCTATAAATGCATGTGTAGAACCTTTCTATGGGGAACTAAAGTAGCGCAAATCTGGTGGGCTAAGTTAGTTCTACCAAAGTCAGGGGGTGGAATTGGACTACCAGACCTCCAGAGATACTACTGGGCAGTTCATCTAACTCGGGTAGTAGACTGGCGGATTCATACTAAGTATAAGGGCTGGGGACTATTGGAAAAATTGATCTCGGGTACCGAACTCCAATACATTCCGTGGTTCCCAAAGACACACGTACCGACTAATGTGCAATCTCTTCCTCTCATAGGAGCAACCTTACATGCTTTCAATAGGGCATGTAAAATTCACTCACTATCAAACTCACACTGTGTGATCACACCAATCAGAAGTAACCCACACTTCCCCCCGGGTATGAAGGGGACCTTCCTTGCAGCAGAATGGCCACATGCAGAAATGCAGGCTAAACATTTTTTTTCCAGAGGAAGGTTCCTCCAACAAAGAGAACTGGCACTGTTGTCAAACACAAAGTCTTTCCCTTTTTGGGCTTATATCCAGCTGAAACATTTCTTGGACAGCCCCTCGAATAGATGTAACTTTGCGAAAAATCCTACCTTCCTGGAATCAGTATGCTCTAGCTCCTCTCCCCAAAGCCACCTAATTTCAGGGCTCTGTGCCATGATGTTTAAGGAACCTTATGCATCCCTGAAATCGGAACATGCATACTGGGAGACTGAGCTGGGCATGGTGATTTATGACACTACCTGGGATAGAGTACATCTATATATCCACAAGGGCTCTTTGAACGTCCACACTCAGGAGAATGGATATAAAGTCAAAACTAGGTGGTATAGAACATGAGAAATGCTACACAAATTCATCCCTACGGTGCTGGTGATGTGAACAGGGTCTAGGCACATTCCTCCATATCTGGTGGACGTGCCCACTGATTCAGCCATATTGGCGTAAAGTCCACGAAGACGCAATGGAGATATCTTTGCTTTCATTGGTATTATCCCCAGCGCAATACCTGCTTCACATCTCCAAAATTTCCTGTAAAAGATACTATAGGTCAATAGCTATGCACATGATTAATGCCGCTAAACTATGTCTCCCAGTGCACTGGAGATCCAAGTAACCCTCTTCCATAAAGGAATGGGTGGCAAGGATCAATCGGATAGCAGCAATGGAGGAACTGATTTGCACTGCACAGGACAGAATAATGTAGTTTTCGATAGTATGGGCACCATGGCTTGAATATCGTAATTCACAGAGATATCAGGACTTATGCCAAGGTAATACTTAAAAAACACAGTGAATCTCACAATACCCAGAGTGTACTGAGGAGGGTAGCTGGTGGTAATCCCACCCCCTCCTCACATACCTCACTTACAGTGCTACTCCATCCTCTCCCCCCTCCCCTCCACTTTCTTTCCCTTCCGTCTGTTGTTCCATTTTATTTCCTCTTTTCTCTCCTCCTTTCTTCATCTCCTTTATTCTTACCTCTCGATGCCCTTTACTAAAAAGCTGAGGAGTCAAAGGCCGACATGACAGTCGGACGCATATCCTATTCCCTGCCTGTCTTATAATATCTATAGGCGCACTACTGGTTACTTCTTTAAGATGTTCTTCATTCCAACGTAAACCAAACTACCATGAAGTGCACCTCGCAGTACTACAAGAATCTTAATGTGGTTGATTTGATAGTTAACCTAGAGGCAGCACCAACCAACACATACTTCTCCAAGTTCGCATCCTATGCCTCCTTCTAGTTGGATTATTATCTACTTGTAACATGATTATGTGTTATATGATATTACTTGTATTGCTTATGAAAATTCTCAATAAAAAAATTTTGTGGAAAAAAAAAAAAGGAAGAGTGTAAACTTAAATAGAGGCAATTAAATAAAGCCATGAGGCTGATCCTGGCTTCCCAGGCTCTCTCAGTTTTTACTTTTGACTGAGTGATAACTTTCATATTAAACATATTCCTTTAATTTTGGATAGATATCATGACCTGCACTATATTTGGTTTTGTTGTATTTTTTATCTGGCATCCATTCTATTCTTAGAACAGGTTGAATTGAAGAAGATCCATCCATTGATGTGAATAATTTTTCTAAATTACTCACAGTTGAGAGATTGTTTATGATTCAACCCAAGTTGCATTTTTTTTTGTTATTTTTTTTTTTAAATATATTTTATTAAATTTTCACAAAATTACAGCAAGTGAAACAGAGGCATATGTCACAAAATAGCCAAAAACAAAGTTAACAGGTAAATCTTAATAGACGAAGTTGTACCTTATAAAATACAATATCAAAATTTGCGGGTATACTTGTTGCTTGGTGTATCCTGGAGAAAAAGATTAGATTAGATCATAAGTTTCGATTGAGAATTTCAAAGAGAATCCAGTGGTGTACAATGACAATTCTGGTTGAACATGAGAAATGATTCGCTGGTTCCTATAACAGTAGGAATATTACTGCGTATAGGTGTGATGTGAATTTATAAGTTTAATGTTAATTTTAATTTTAATTTTTTCTTTTTTCTTTTTTTTTTTTTTCCTCAATCTTACCGACCCTATCAGCTCTACTCCCACCCCCGGGCACCCCTATAGGGAACTGTCTGTGCCCGATGGGGGAGGTATAAGAACAGGCAAGTCTGTAACATGTCGGTTCTGACCAAGGAAATTATGAAGATTTCTGAGGTGACTCCAAATAGCATAGAGTGACCTCAGGTATGCCTCTCATGTTGTAGGGAGTGTAGTGATGAGGAGAAAGGGAAAGGAGAGGGGGAAGGGGGGACGGAGGTATATGGCATGCTGTGTGCTGATTCATGTAGTTATTCAGGTATTTATGTGCTCGTGTTCTCCTCTGGACCAGTGAGTGGGAAATTTATTGGAATGTTCGAAGTTTGAGATGATTTAAAATGAGACCAACATGCCCAAATATTCTTGTAATTGGATGGTGTGTCGGATGATTGATGAATGAGGTTTTCCATTTCAGCCACTCTATCGACTCTCTGAATCCATTCTAGAACAGTGGGGGGGGGACGTGTTTCTCCAGTGTACAGGAATACATAAATTTGCTGCGTTAATGAGGTGTAGGACCAGGGATTTCTTATATGTATGTTGTGGAAGTGAGGTGTGATGAAGTAGGTATTGGGCCGGAGTGAAGTCAGGGGTGTATGTCGTTATCTGCATAATTAAGCGATGGATTTCAGTCCAATAATTTTGGAGGAGAGGGCATTCCCACTATATATGAAGTAGTGTACCTAATGATGCATTGCAACGCCAGCATAGTGGAGGAAGATTTGGATGGAATTTGTGAATTCTATCAGGAGTCCTGTACTATTTCGTAAAGATTTTATATCTGTTTTCTTGTGTTGAGATATTGAGTGAACCTTTATGTATATGATTGTGAACATGTTTCCATTCTTCGGTGGTGAGATCTATATTTAGGTCTTGTTCCCATTGTCTAACTAAGATGTCATTTTTGATTTCGTGAGATGAAAATAGGAGCGTATATATGGATGAGATAAGGTGTCTTTGGGGTTCTGGATTGCTGCATAAGGCTCTGTTTCCACTAGTGCGACTTTTCATGCGACTTGGGACTGAAAAGTCGCATGACAAATTGTTTCCCATGATTTCCAATGAGTACCGTTCATATCTGTGCGACTTCAAGTCGCAGCGACTTCAAAGTAGTCCCTGCACTACTTTGGTCCCACTTTGATGCGACTTGAGGTCCATAGATACAGGCATTGCTTCAAATCGCGGTAAAAAGTCGCGGTAAAATCGCGGTAAAAAATTGCGGCAAAATCGCGCGACTTTGGGGACGCACTAGTGGAAACATAGCCTAAGAGTTCAAAAGGCGCGAGTTCCCTGTGTATGTCTGTGGTGGGTTTGAGGCTGTGAATGAAGTGACGTATCTGCAGGTATTTGTAGAAAGGTATGTGATAATCCGGAAATTTACAAGTCATTGCCTGGAACGTCATGAGAGTTCCTTGGTGATACATTTGTTTTAATTTGAGTCGGGGTCTGTCTGGGTCTGTCGTGGGATGGCGGATGTGTAATCCTGGATCGAAGTCTGGATTATTTTCCAGAGGTGTCATGGGACCAGGTGTGGGTTTCAACCAGAGTGGTTTGCATGCCGCTTGGAAGTTCGTTAATGTGAAGTTGATGAGTGGGTTTGATGTGGCTTCCTTAGGTATTTTTTTTTATTACTCCATGGTAAGAGTTTTATCGGTATTGGGGTAAATGCATTTTCGATATGTACCCAGTCCTTGTTTGTGCTGTTAACATGCCAGTCGACAATTCTGGAAAGGTGGCAGACCCAGTAATATTTTTGTATGTCTGGTATGTGTAGTATTCCCTGGAGTTTGTGAATCGTTAATCTAGTCCAATTTAGTCTAGGTTGTTTGGAGGACCATATAAAATTCCTACATAGCCTCTTGAGTGTAGAAAAGAAGGCTGGAGGAATTTGTACAGGTATGGTAGTCTGGGTAGCACATTCATTTTTAAAATAGCTGTCCTTCCAAACCAAGAAAACGGCCCCGAAATCCATTTTTGTAGGTCTGTCTGGATGGTTTGTAAGATAGGTAAAAAGTTCAGTCTATAGACGTCCGTCAGTTTGGAGGGTATTTTAATGCCTAGGTATGTGATTGCATGGGGTTCCCAACCAATTGGAAAGTTTTGTTTGCATTGTGTGACTATCTCATTTGGTAAAGAAATGTTAAGGGGTTTGGATTTAGAGAAGTTTATTTGTAGGTTTGAGAGGGATTTGAAGATTGTAAAGTCTTTAAGACGATTGGGAATGGTAGTAATCGGGTCTGTGAGAAATAGTAGGATATCGTCCGCATAAGCGCTATTTAAATTGTTTGTTGTTAATATCCAAACCTTTAATGTTATGCTAGGCCTATAGAGTGTAAGGTTGCTTCCATAAAGTCCCATGCTACCCTGTCAAATGCCTTCTCCGCATCCCGGGATAGGAAGAAGCCGCGGGTGTTAGAAGTGGTTAGCCAGTGGTGGATATCTAAGGCTTTAGTGGTGTTGTCTCGGGCTTCCCTTCCGGGAACAAAACCGACCTGCTCAGTAGAGACTAATTTGGGGATTAGCGGTAGTAGACGGTTGGCAATAGCTTTAGCATACACTTTAACTTCTACATTGAGTAGAGAAATTGGACGATAGTTGGAGACCAAGGTAGTACCTGGTTTAGGGATGAGGGTGATGTGTGCTTCTAATACGTCTTTGGATGCTATACTTGAAGGTGAGAAGCTATTAAATGCCTTGACTAGAGGGGGGAGAAGTATGTCAGAAAAGGATTTGTAATACCCGACTGTAAGTCCGTCAGGACAGGGACTTTTGCCTGGTTTCATCTGCTTTAAGGCTAGTGTAAGCTCATCCGACGTTAATGGGGAGTCTAGTGATTCGGAATCTTCTGTCGTGAGGGGGGTAGGGGCATATTGGGCTAGAAAAGTTTTAATTGCCTCCTGTCTGTCCTCTAGGGTGTTGGTCTTTTGAGGGGAGCGTAAGTTGTATAGGTCCGTGAAGTAGTGAGCAAATTGTTTCGCTATATCCTCTGAAGTGACAAAGTATTTACCAGTAGGGTCTTTGATTGTGTGTATGGTATGAGCCGCTTTTTTGGCCTGTAGAGCTCTAGCTAAAAGCTTCCCGGACTTGTTGCCCAATTCATAGAAGCATTTTTGCTGCAATGTGTATTTGCGCTTAATTTTTTTATGTAATTCCTCCAATAGTTCATTTCTAGCTTGTGTAAGTTCTGTAAGTGCTTCGGAGGCTAAGGATTGTTTATGTTTTTGTTCCAATTTAGAGATGCATTTAGTCAGTTTGTCTAGTTTAGCTTTCCTTAGTTTGTTTCGTTGTGCAGCCATAGAGATGAATGTGCCTCTTATAACGCATTTGTGTGCAGCCCAGACTACTTCAGGTGAGGTGTCGCCCACTCCGTTTTCTGTGAAATAGTTGGTAAGGTGTTGGGAAATCGTGCTTGAGATGTTGGTGTCAGTAAGTAGGGAGTTATCTAATCGCCATATGTGAGAACGTACCATCGTGTTGAGCAAGTGTAGGGTCAAGGTTATGGGGTTGTGATCCGATAGAACCATCGGTTCAATAGTTGTTGTCTTGAGTAGTGGTAGATCTCCTTGGGATATAAAGAAGTAATCGATTCGCGAATATTTAGAGTGTGGCGGAGAATAAAAGGTAAAATCTTTACCATTAGGGTGCATTGTGCACCAGGTATCGTGCACTAGTAGGTCACTGAGTTGTGTTTTGATGGCACGAAGGGCTCTGTAAGTGAGAGAAGAGTGACCATTGGAGGTGTCGAGCGAGGGGTTTAAAGGGACATTAAAATCACCTCCGATTATTAGTGTACCTGAGCTGATATTTGTAAGTAATTGAAGCTTGGTGCGAATAAAGGAAACTTGTCTCGTATTTGGGGTGTATAGGTTGGCAATAGTGATTTGTTTCCCGTGTAGGGTACCTTTTAGGAATATGAAACTTGTCTCGTATTTGGGGTGTATAGGTTGGCAATAGTGATTTGTTTCCCGTGTAGGGTACCTTTTAGGAATATGAATCTTCCGTGTGGGTCACTTTGGATATTGGATACTATGAGTGGGCAGTTCTTAGAAATGAGAATGCAGACTCCCTTTGATTTAGCTTCATTAATGGTTGCATGGTATATTGTCGGGAAATGTTTGTCTTGCAGTTTGGGGATTGCGTCTGTTCTAAAATGTGTTTCCTGTATAAGTGCAATATGGGTTTTGGATTTATGCAGTGAGGAGAGTAAGAGAGATCGTTTTTTGGGCGTGTTTAGGCCGCGTACATTGAGAGATTTGAGATTTAGTAAGGTGGGAGATTGCATCTCATCTTTTGAAACGTGATTGGGATCCATGACCTCCGTCAAGGTCAGGGGAAAAAAAAAAGGGGGTAGAAGGAGTTGAAAGGATCAGATTAGAGGCGCTCTATCGTTAGTGTGGGTAGTCTGTATCGGGTTCTCTCAATTCGAGAAAAAGATTCAGTGGTTTACAGCGCAGGGTTAGCGCATAGCCCGTGATGTACGGGCTAGTACACTACACCGTTACTGTGTGGGGGTTGATGTAAACCTGACGCGAGATAGCTGGTGGGTGTGTGTAAGAGGTGGGTGTCCTGCCATCCATTGACCATGGAGACGGATGATAGGAGGGGTGCAGTAAGAGCCTGCAGTTCATACATGCGAGGCTGGGGTCAGTGAGTGCGGGAATAAGAAATGTAGAGAAGATATAATATCTATAACCTCGGTAACTGCTCACGTAAGTGAGTGCAATAGGAATGTATTCCTTAGTATCAAACTCTGCGTGAGGTAAATTCGGACTGCTGGAGTTGCCAACATGCCTGCGTAAAATTGTAGCGGAGACTCCAGGGTGCGAATTGTAAAGTACCATGCATAGCGGTTAGCAATGAAAATGTTTGTAAATCCTACGACCTAAGCAGATAGATTTAACATAGCAAACATTATTAAACATTTAGTAAACCATAACCTTATGAATAAAACCAATGTGAAATAAGATTGCACGCAGAGGTATAACCAGGGGATGTAGCTGTACAAGGAGAGCTATTGCAGAATTCTGCTCAGTAATAATGACACTGATATAACTCACCCCGTTCAGTGTTGTTTTCCCCTTTCACCTGTATACCCGTATTGTGAGAGACAAATTAAGTCACAATGCGGTGATATAGTAGTATCGGAGAATAGTGGTGGGATCTTGGTAGCCAGTCACTGCTATGTGTGAGGGGTAGCAAAATACCTCAATGGGTCACGTGCCAGCTCCGATGCTAAGTCCAGAGGTGTCTGCAGGTCCAGTCTCCATTGAAGAAGGGTCAGTATACAGTCTACTGATTGCCTCGACTTTAACAAGTTGATATAGCATGTGAATCCATGTCTGGATAATTGGGTAATATGTACATTCTTTCGTCAGCGGACAGTTGTCCCTGGAATGACCCTCCATAGTGGTCCGGTCGGCGTGTGGGTCATCCTGGCATAGTGGGGTCGTCCGGTAACTAGTGCGGAAGCGATCCGAGATGTAAGCTGTAAGCTGCGATGGTTCCGTGTATCGGTCTCCGGCTAGTGTTCTTAATCCGTGGTTGTGTTCTACAGAATCGGGTAGGTAGGCCGGGCAGTGTTGTTACACGCAGCGTGTATTCCGTCCTTTATTAGCAAGGTGACAGTTCCAATAGTGGTTGACTTAAGGCGAACATAGAGACTTCCGCGTCGTGTATAAGAGCAGGTGCGTAGTTCCGGTATATGCGCGTGAAGCATCATGGGGATTGTAGGCTGCCGCTCATGCGTCTAAACTCTAATGTTAGAAGAAGGGCAGTTAAAGATTACTCCAGATCCCCTTAGTGAAATTGATCCAAGTACACATGTTCTGAGTAATCCCTGCATATAAGGCCGAGCTTTATCAGTGGTGAGAAAGTCAGATACATGTGAACCGTGGAAGGAAACAAGAAGAGTCTAACCGCAATAAAGAGATAGAAGCGCCAAACGTGGCATAACATAAATATTAGGCTTTTGTGGCACCGAGTACCTCCTTGTAATTTTAGCAATCCCGTCTGGCTCTCTTTGAGGTGGGTGAGTCGGTTGCGATGAAGTTACGATGGTGAGTGCGGTGAGCGCCGTGGTGCGCTGAAGTAGAGGTTGATCTTCTCCTCCTGTGGCCAGAGTTCGTAGCTTCCATGGATTCTTCAGGCTGATGTTCTCTACGTACGGCTGAGCGGCGAAAGTCAGCGTACCAATTAGGTACCTCCACTGTAGGGATGTTTAATGCCTCACAAAAGTAAGGAAGATCCTCAGGCACTTTAAGGAGTGCTGTGCGACCTTGCGATGTGGCAGCCAGGCAAAAAGGGAACTTCCATTTGTATGTGATGCCTTTGGCGTGTAAGGTGTCTAGCAGGGGTTTCAGGTCTCTGCGGTGTTGGATCTTCAAGTTACGTCTTCTGCCCCGATTATCGAGGTCCTCGAGGTGTCTCTGCATGTCTCTCATCTGAAGGGTATGGGTATCAACATGGCGGGTAGTTTTACGTAATTGTAGATCTTGGTGTTCGGCCATTTGCTCCGCCGCCGTGACTCTGTCAGACAGGGCGCAGATGTCTAAGCGGAGTTCCGAGATGGCAGCAGAAAGTGTGTCCTTTATGTCTGCAGCAATCATCCGTAGGTCATTTATATTTAATTGATGGTGGGGTTGTTCCTCTGAGGTATTCTCGTTCATTAATCTGACAGGGAGAATGAGAGACGGCGCTCCCAGCTGTGAGGAGGTTGCGCCCTGCGAGCTCCTGTGGCGGGAGGACGCCATGTTTCCTCTGCCCATCCTGAACATCTCTGGAATATTGTGTCCAGCGTTATCCGGGTGTTCCCTCTGTGAGCGGGATCGTGAGGCGGAGCTGTTCCTCGAAGCAGTCCCCATGTTTTGTGACGGGTATAGGTTGATTGAGCCTCCGGTAAGCTGAGTTCAGGTCGTATGATGGCAGGAGCTGAAGAACTAAGCAGCCATCTTCATGTCAGGTCAGGCCACGCCCCTGTTAATTTTTATTATTTGTATATTTTGTTTTGTTCAAGTTTTTGGAGTTGCTATTGCATGCATCGTGTATATGCAATGCTCAATGCTCCTTCTTATATTAGTATTAAATTAAGAGAAAAAAAAAACTAAATAAAATAAATTCTGCACTTACACCGTGGCTCAGAGTCCCAATACTCCCACAATCAAAACTCCAAGGATACCAAAACTCCATGGATACCAATACTCTGACAAAAAGTGGTATTCCATTCCTTTGTATTTTCTCCTCTTACTGTCTACGGTGTTGCAAATGAAGACTCCACCTGCTACTATCTACAAGAAAATCGTTAGGCATTGGTGATGGGGATGGCACTCTGAAGACCTCTCCCCACACTATGGAATTAAAGCATGGAAAAGATTTACCCTACTGCACCCACAAACAAGTGAGTGGCTCATCAATTTTTTTATCCTTATTCCCCTTCCTTCATTCCATTAATTATTTCTGTTTATCTACCTCTGTCTCTTTCTCTCACAATTTAGTGAAAATACCACTAGACCTTGATGTGGATGAGGAACGAGACAGATTATATATGAATCATCAAGTACTTCATGGGTAAGTATTACCAGTGCACACCACTTTTAGGATGTATATGTATATATGAACCTATACCACTGCTAGTATCAGTGCCGAATGCTGAGCACTTGGGCAAGTTGCAAGTACTCTCTCCAAAACCGGTACTGTGCTGGTCAAAGGAAGATTTTTTCTGATCTCACCGAAAACAGTAAGATCTCAAAACCTCCCTCTGACTTGCAGTGCTGTGTGGGAGCATGGAATTGGCTTCCCAACCAATCAGGAAGCCTATCTCTCTCTGCTGTCACAAAGATTGAAGAAACCATTCATCCCCTAGTCAGGAGGTGTGCGTCAAAAAGAAACCTCATAAAGTTTATATTAAGTTTATAAACTTTATTACTTTAATTATATACTTTAAAAAGTTTTGTTGCTTTATTTCAGTTTACTTTTCATAAGTGTGTAAACATGTTTGATTAGTACACCAACTCAAATAAAAAACAGATTATGCTCAACCATCCCAATAAAAAACTATCGGTCAACTCACTGTATATGTTAAAACATTTCATATGTTTATTATTAGTATCAAAACAGAAAAAATAAATCGAACAAATAAAAAGTGGTACCATTCATGCAACAGCATTCATACTCATAAAAAGCCATGTCCATCTCTAATGTACTGTACATGTAATTATGACCAGGAGTACAAAAATAGATATATTTGTATCACCCCCTGGCTCATGTTGCCAGTGTGGGGGAGTAGACATATGTATAAGCGCACCGGGGTCCAATATATTGGACCAGTTCTCTTGCAAGGGGCTCTTTAAGTGTTTATATATTGTCCTGTTTATTGGATAGCTCCCTATAAACAACCCCTTGCAGGAGTACTGGTCCAATATATTGGACCTCGCTTATACATATCTACTCCCCCACACTGGCAACATGAGCCAGGGGGTGCAACTGAAACCAATATATCTATTTTTCTACTTGTAGTCATAATTATATGTACATTAGAGGTGGACATGGCTTTTTATGAGTATGAATGCTGTTGCACGAATGGTACCAATTTTTAATGTTTAATTTTTTTAAATGTTTTGATACTAATAATAAACATATGACATTTTCTAACATATACAGTGAGTTGACCGAGTTTTTATATTGGGCTGGTTGAGCATAATCAGATTTTTTCTTTCAGTTAGTGTACTATGGGGTTGATTTACTAAAGACAACTCCACTTTGCACTGCAAGTGCGCTTGGAAGTGCAGTCCCTGTAGAACTAAGGGGAAGATTGAAATGAGGGGAAGATCTGCTGATTTCTATCATCCAGTCATGTGCAAGAAAAAAATGCTAATTTTTATTTATTGCATGCCCCCCTCAGATCTACAGCAACTGCACTTCCAAGTGCACTTGCAGTGCAACGTGGAGTTGCCTTTAGTAAATAACCACCACCACCCCGCTACCGATAGCTGAGCTCCCATCCCATCTCCTTCCTCCTCTTTCTACTTTGAGAAAAGCACAGAGGGAATTTTTGCAATGTGTATGAGGCAGTATCTTTGAGAGTCATTTAATTTTGAGTGTCTAAAAACATGTTTGCTTTCTGTTTTTTTTAAAAAAACATGCATGTCCCTTTAACCATAAAATTAAGACCGTTGTACTAAATATAGAAGATAAATACTAAATAGGTGAATATTAATATTTTTTCCAAACCATTTCAGCAACTTTGGACTACAATATAAAATTATTTTGGAAAATCAATTAACATATTTTAAAAGAACACTAAGAGCAGTGGGGCACCATACAAACAAAATGAATAGTTAAAGGAAGTAAAAACTGGGTTCCTTTAACTATTGTTAGAATTTTCTCTTCCTGATTCACCTGTGGGTGTGGATTTTTGCCATTAACTGTGAGACAGCTGATTGGAGGGAAGGCACACATCCCCCTCCATATAGGCAGAGCTGAGCTGTGATTTGACCAGCTGCCAGTGCCTGCTAATCTATTTACAGCATCCACCCGACACAAATTACAGGCTGGTTTTATCAAGAGAACTTGTCAGAAGTTATCAGGCTGATAACAGAAGAACAGAGAAGGAGAAAGCCACAGGACTTAGGGCTTTGGAGAGAGATAATAAAATACTGCAAATATATGTGCCCAGCTCAAATCTCATGAATCAGGTTTACATCTACTTTAAGCTTTTATCAGAGTTTGAGTGTTTTTACACATGAGAAACTCCTCTCCAAACCCACTAGTTCTGGGTTATTTTTCCAACCAAAAAACGCCCCTAACAAAAACCGCTGATAATAACAGCCTATGTGCACATGGATGCTGGGGAGTTTATTGTCTGCAGAAAAAAAATTTCTGCTAGCCCAAAACATCAACTGTAAAAAAAACGTCCAGTCTGCATGTGGCCTGCAGGAGGAAATAGCTTCAAGTAAAGAAATCCTCAATTGCTCCATTGCCTAGTTGTGCTATTGGTTTACCCGGGACAACATTAATTCAAAATTGTCAGTTTGCTGTCTGCCTACCAGATGTATGGTCTGGGTAAACCCCTTTATTTCCTGTGACATCCTCCTGTTGTCACTTGACAACCTCCTCACCTCTCTGAGCACCCTCTCACGAAGTTCCTGCACAGTTGGGCCAGGTGGTACAGCAGGTGGCACCCGGGCAGGAGGTGGCAACAGCTGTGGCTCCTGTAGTACAGGCACACTGGGGGTAGCATTAGGTGGTGGCAGCATGCCGGAACCTGGGCCCATGACCTCCTCCTCTGGCCATGGGGAGAAGGCAGGAGTCCAAGGGTCATCTCTGGCTCATTCTGAAGCTCAATACCCTTCAAAATAAGGACAAGCGAGTGCGGGCTGCACTGCACTCTCCCCTCAATCTGGTCTTGTTGATCTGAAATAGCTGAGATAGCCAATGTTGACGATAGCATTCATAAACAATTCTAGGTTACACATACAAGCATTAGGGTTGATTTACAATTTACACTGGACAGTGCCAACTCTGGTGAAGCTCTGCATAGAAACCAAGCAGCTTCTAACTTTAGCTTGTTTAATTAAGCTTTCACAATAAAACCTGGAAGCTGATTGGTTTCTCTGCAGAGCTGCACCAGATTTTGCACTCTCCATTTTTAGTAAATCCACCCCATTGCTTCATACTTTAAAATACAACACTTTACTGTATGATTTAATGGAGAAGTGATTGAGGTATGAATTTGAAAATGGATGGTAATATATTTTATATGATAATGCCTGTGTGTAATGTGTAGATGATTGTGTATCCTGTTTCTTTATATTGGCAGCTTGTGTACTTACCCTGAGGAGTAATGGGCCGCTGTTTTCTGCCAGAAGATGACGCTGGAGGGATACAGCTTGGGCTTTCTGTTTATGTTGGAAGAAAAGAGTCAAGGTAATGTTCAAGATAAAGTTAAGTCAACAGCGCTATTTATTTTTGCCTGTTATAAGTTGTACGACAACATCAAAGCATCATTCTATTCACAAAAAAGTGCACTGAGGTGAATTAAAGCAGTTGTATACCCCGCTTTGTTATTTTTTTTTTTACCTACAGGTAATCCTATAATAAGGCTTACCTGTAGGTAAAATGAATATCTCCTAAACCTGTACGGTTTGGGAGATATTCACCTTGGATGCAGCCGCTGATGTCAGCGGCACATACGCTCTGAAGGTCCAGTGGACGCTTTTGGAAAATCAGAGTTCCTCGCCGTGAAAAGGACTACCGCACGCATGTGCAGGAGAGACGTCACCGTGGCTCTGGCCACTCACAGCCCAGGAGCCCGTGACCCGGAAACATTTCAGCCCCCTCAGCGCTGATCGGGTCAGGCTGCTGGAGCCTCATTCTAAGGTAAGTATTTCATAATGTGCTAGTATGCAATGCATACTAGCACATTATGCCATTGTTTTGCAGGTTTCTTTTTTTTTTTCACTTCCGTGGTTTACTACCGCTCTAATTTGCACTGGAACTGTAAAATCTAATTTGAAGTTGCTGATGTGTTAAACAGATGTTATATTTCTTGGCAAATTGACCAATTAACATTTTTGTGAATAGCCTTTTACATATACTATACTACAGCCCCATATACATACTACTATACCCCCCTCTTTTATTACACAATCCCATGCTTACATCAGTTTCCTCAGTCCCCCTTCACATCACAATTTCCCCTTCACAGTAGTGTTCTGATCTGAACCCCCTTCACAATGGTATCTTCTCCCCCACCTTCACAGCGCCTGAACACAGCTGTGTCCTCTGCCCCCCCTTCACATCCTAACCCCCAACAACACGACCCTCCTTTACATCACAGCCCTGGCACCTCTGGCCCCTATTTGCACACACATCTCCCTGCATCTCTAGCCCCCTTCACATTACACAGCCTCCGCACCTCTGCCCCTTTCACATCCCCCGCAGCTCTGCCTCATCCTACCTTGTATTCAGTGATGCAAGCTAGGCAGAGAAGGTTCCACAGCTCAGGTAGGCTCCAATCAGTGAAAAAGAAAGGCTAACAATATCCTTCAAGAGGAGAGTCCCAGGTGCTGGCTGATGTGAGGTAAGGCAGAGAAAAGCGAAGGCATCTGGAAGCCGCACACCGGTCTGATGATAAGTGCCTTTATTAGTAAAAAAGTTGGATAATGGAGGTATACAAAAACACTACAGCAGAAGTGTACAGGGATCAACTGACGCATTTCGCACTCACAGCGAGTGCTTACTCACGTGTTTCCCATGCTTAGAACAGTCCCTGCACAAAATGACATTTTTAACGAAATAAAAGTCATTTAAAACTACTTGAGGCTTTAATGTAATGTCGGGTCTCGGCAATATGGATGAAAATCAGTGAGACAAACAGCATGGGTAGCCCCCAGTCCATTACCAGGCCCTTGGGTCTTGTATGGATATTAAGGGGAACGCTGCACTCAAATTAAAAAAAGGAAAGGTCCTATATACTCTGAACAGCAGTATACAGGTGGTGCAAACAAGACAGGGACTGTAGGTTTGTTGTTAAGTAGAATCTGTTTGTAATTTTGAACTGGTACATTTTTAACGTGTTTAGCTCCAGCCAAAAAGTCTATTTTAAGCTTTTTGGAAAACCTAGGGAAGGGTTATCACCTCTGTGACATTTGTTTTGCTGTCTGTGCTCCTCTTCAGAAGATTTCAACTAACTTTTTGTCCCAATGACAAATGTTTATTGAAAATCTGGGGTTTTTAGTGAAACAAGGATTGGTGATAAAGCATCAGTGGAAAGGAGAAAAGTTTTTCCCATATTAACTCTTACAGGAGAGAATTTCCCTTCCTAGGGGTAGATTTCATCTCACTTCCTGTTGTCTCCTTCCGTTTGCAAGTAGGAGTCGTTTGTAAGTTGGATGTTTGAAAGTAGGGGCCTGCCCTATATACTCAGCAGAAATTTGGGCCTTAGGTGTTGGTGTTGCCACAACACTGTAAGCCCTCACAGGGCCCTGCTATGAAATATTAGATCAAGAATTGTAATTACATGCCCCTGTTGAACAGGGTCAGAAAAATTGGGCCTTTGGTGATGGTGATGGTGCTGGTGGTGGTACTGGTGCCACAACACTGTAAGTCCTCACAGTTACTCTTGGTGGGCGCTGGAATGGGCCCTGCTGTGAAATATTATATCAAGAATTGTAATTACATGCCCCTGTTGAACAGGGCCAGAAAAATTGGACCTTTGGTGGTAGTGGTGGTGGTGCTGGTGCCACAACACTGTAAGTCCTCACAGTTACTCTTGGTGGGCGCAGAAACAGGTCCTGCTGTGAAATATTAGATCAAGAATTCTAATTACATGTCCCTGTTGAACAGGGGCAGAAAAATTGGGCCTTAGGCACTGGTGCTGGTGCCACAATACTGCAACCCCTTCACAGATACTCTAGTTGGAGCGCAGAAACTAGCCCTGCTGCAAAGAATTGCATCAAAAATTGTAATTACACGCCCCTGTTAAACAGGGGCTGAAAAATTGGGCCTTAGGCACTGGTGCTGTTGCCACAACACTGCAACCCCTCACAGATACACTAGTTGGAGCGCTGGAACTATCCCTGCTGCAAAGAATTGCATCAAAAATTGTAATTACACGCCCCTGTTAAAAAGGGGCTGAAAAATTGGGCCTTAGGCACTGGTGGCAGTGCCCAGAACCAAAAATGTTCTTACAAGCTATCAGCATGATCATTGAGGAGGAAGAGGATAATTTCTCAGCATAACAGGATAGTCACTCAGCATCAGCATAGGCAGTCTTTGAAGGGATCTGACATTTCAAAAAAAAATATTCATTTACATCAGCATCAGGTGCTTGGTAACTGGTGGTGATCCAAGACTGACTCATTTTTATGAAGGTCAGTCGATCGACCAAGTCGGTGGACAGATGCACCCTGTGATCAGTAACAAAGCCTCCAGCAGCACTGAATGTGCGTTCTGAAAAAACGCTGGATGCAGGACAGGCCAGTAGCTCAATTGCATACTGTGCAAGCTCTGGCCAGTGATCCATCCTCAAGACCCAGTAACCCAGAGGATTTTCGGTGGGAAAGGTGTCCAAGTCAGATCTTGCCCCTAGGTATTCCTGCACCATGTAAAACAGACGCTGACGATGGTTGCTGGAACCGATCATACCTTGGGGCTGCCGACTAAAAACTTGTCTGAACGCATTGGTTAGACGGCCACCTTCTCCACCGCTCCTTCTTTGACTGACCGAAGCCTTAGCAACACGTTGTCCAGGAACAGGAGTTTGTAACCTCCCAGTCTCTGGGAACGCGTTGCACATACCTTTCTGCAAGGGCTCCCGAAGATGTTTCATCCTCTGCTCCCTCTGCAATGGCAAGATAAGGTCCACACCCTTACCCTTCTAACGTGGATCAAGGAGGGTTGCCAGCCAGTATTGATCCCTCTCCTTGATACCACGAATACGAGGATCTTTCCGCAGGCTTTGCAGGATCAGGGAGGCCATGCAGTGTAGGTTTGCTGAGGCATTCGGTCCGGAGGTGTAAAAGTAGATTGTATGGCAGGGTGGGAAAAAAGAGGTGGGGGGGGAGTAATAATGAGAATGGAAAAAATAAGAATGGAAAAAATAAGAATGAAAGAAAGAAAAGTAATGCGGGAAAATATGTGAGAAAACTGGAGGATAAGGGATGGTTGTGCAAATAAATAAAAAATAAAAAATTGTGAAAAAATATATAAAATATATAAAAAAATAAATAAGAAAATTTTTTTTTATCAAAAAATGTATTAGAATATATGAAAAAATATATAGAAAAAATAGGATTAATAAAGTATTAAAAAGTAAAAAATGCCTCCTCCTCCTCTTCCTGTGTGATCGGTGGGCATGCAGGAACACTGTCTGGATAAAGGGGGCCTTGAGAGCTAAGGAAGTCCTCCTCTTCCTGCCTCTGTTCTGCCTCAAGTTCCCTGTCCATTATTCCATGCAGCGTGTGCTCCAACAGGTGGACAAGGGGGACAGTGTCACTGATGCATGCACTGTCACTGCTCACCATCCTCGTGGCCTCCTCAAATGGTGACAGGACAGTGCATACATCCATAATCATGGCCCACTGGCGTGGGGAAAAAAACCAAGGTCCCCTGACCCTGTCCTGGTGCCATAGTCGCATAGGTACTCATTGATGGCCCTCTGCTGTGTGTGCAGCTGAAGCAGCATGGCCAACGTTGAGTTCCACCTGGTGGGCATGTCTCGGATTAGGCGGTTCTTGGGCAGGTTAAATTCCTTTTGGAGGTCTGCCAGCCGAGCACTGGCATTATATGACCGATGGAAATGCACACAGACTTTCCTGGCCTGCCTCAGGACATCCTGTAAGCCACCGCTGCACCACCAAGTTAAGGACGTGAGCCAAACAGGGCCCATGGGTCATTTGTCCCTGTCAGAGGGCGGAGAGGAGGTTGGTGCCATTGTCGTAAACCACCATTCCTGACTTAATTTGGTGTAGCATCAACAATCTCTGAACCTGCCCCTGCAGAGCTGACAGAACCTCTGCCCCAGTGTGGCTCCTGTCCCCCAAGCACACCAGCTCAAGCACCGCATGGCATCTTTTGGCCTGCGTACTTGCGTAGCCCCTTGAACGGCTACGGAGCACCGCTGGTTTCGAGGACAAAGCACAGGAAGAGGCCATGGAGGAAGAAGAAAAGGAGGGGGTGGAGGAGAGAGGTGTGTCAGAATCACCAGTAGTGGCATTTTGGAGGCGTGGTGGCAGAACAACCTCCAACACTACTGCACCTTGTCCTCCATCCTTCCCAGCTGCCAGTAGAATCACCCAATGTGCTGTGAAACTTAGGTAACGTCCCTGTCCATGCCTGCTGGACCATGAGTCAGCGGTAATATGCACCTTACCACTGACCTCCCTGTCCAGCGAGGCCAAGACATTGCCTTCCACATGCCATTAGAGAGCTGGAATCGCCTTCCTTGAGAAAAAGTGGCGTTTGAGAACCTGCCACTGAGGAACCGCACATTCCACAAACTCACGGAAGGGGGCAGAGTCCACCAACTGAAAAGGTAGTAGTTGAAGTGCTAGCAATTTTGCCAAGCTAGCATTCAACCGCTGGGCATGTGGATGGCGGGAAGCAAACTTCTTTCTGCGGTGCAGCAACTGGGGCAGGGAAATTTGCCTGGTACAATCTGATGTCGGTGTACAGATAGCAGATTGCCCGCAAGTACTTGACTGTGACACGCCTAATTCTACACCGTCATTCCTCTCAGTGCAGGTCTCAGAGAGGACTGAAGGTATAGTGGGGTTGGAGATCCCAGCTGATGAGGAGTAAGGAGAGGTCCTCTTTGTTCTTTGGTGTGGGTCTTTTAGGTACGCTTGCCAATGAACTGCATGGCAGGTCAACATATGTCTGGTCAAGCATGTGGTGCCCAAGCGGGAGATGTTTTGGCCACGCGAGATACGCTTGAGACATATGTTGCAAATAGCAGCGGTGCGATTTGATGCACTCGTCTCAAAAAAAGCCCACACCAAAGAACTTTTGAAATACAGCAGCGCCCTGCACATGCGGAGCTCTGAGGTGTGATGCAGTGTGCTGCCCTTAGGCTGGCCCCTGGAGGGCATCCTGCCTCGTTGGTGATGTGCCTCCTTCTCCTCCCCCTCCTCCTCTCTCCTATCAGGCACCCACGTTGAGTCAGTGACCTCATCATGCCCTCCCTCCTCATCACTGGAGCAAACCTGGCAGTATGCTGCAGCAGGGGGAACATGACTGCCAGATTGCTGTCCTTCTTGGGCACCCCTATAGAATATATACATATATGCCTAATGTATCCTGCCTTCACTTAGTCTAGACCCCCGAAATGAAATCCCATTAAATATTCTTGACCCCAGCCCATAGACTATCCATCGAGTAATGTAATCTCTATATGTACTTAGTTTGGTCAGTGTTTATAACCTGTGTTTCCATTGCATATATAATCTCAACCTGTAAATTGTTTTTTACTGTATGTTAAAACCTCAAAGACCCCTCACTAATAAAGAGGATAGATTAAAAACACATTTAGAAACATTTAACAAGGACATACTTATAAAAAAACGACAGAAACTTATTCGTGACAGAAATGCCTTTAGAGACGGGAAGGCATATAGATGGACCCAAAATAGACCTAATCAGAATAAAAAGTACCAACATCAGGGACACCAAGCCACTTCTTCACAATCCACTTCCAACCTACCTCAAACTCACACCCAAATTTTTCAGAAACCTAATATAGGACAGAGTACTAAACGCACATTTCGTTGAGACCCTAATGAGGGACAACAGGCAAAAAAATTAACCCTTGACATCCCCAAAAAAAACAATCCCCCTACACTCACACATGAGCCAACCATCAAAGCACCAAATGCACAAACCAACACACATACCCCGATAAGGGAAACTAATCCTCAGTCAAACCCCTCAACTGTCACGGCACTAGACACTATTTCCAACGACCCATCTTTTTTAGAAAAGATCTTGATGGGTGTACAACCCACACAATCCAACCCCAATACCTACACCCAAATAGCACTTTAACTGTCCCAAATGCTGGTCAAGAACAAGAGTCGAATAATTTAAATATAATCAACCTTTCATCCTATAAACTTTCTCACGATGAAATCACTGTCCTCAAAAAAGGCTTAAACTTCTGTCCCAATCAAAACTTGGATAAATTCGAGATCTATAAGAATCTCCAACTCTTTATACGTAAGCTGATCCTAAAAAAACTCTATCATAGACAGGAAGGACCTAACAATCTGACTCCACAAGAACACCAAGCACTGAAGCAGTTGGTGTCCCTTCTTGATGAAAATGATCCAACTGATCTCATAGATGAGATCAACCTCTCCCAAATGTTAGAGTCAATCGAAACACCCAATGAACCCTCCAGGGGAAATAAATCCACATTAAAAAAGAAATCTGATTTTTGCCCTGCACCCAGTACCCATCCAAATGCAGCGGCTTTTCTCAAATTAGTTGACAAAGAATTAGATAAGATAAAAACCCATACCAAACTCCCCGAGAATCTAACTAGAAGCGAAACAGCAGCACTTAAAACACTGTCAAATAACGACCGAATCACAATTAAAAATGCGGATAAGGGTGAGAATATTGTGGTGTTCGATAATGAAGACTACATCAAGATGTGCAACAAAATACTAAACAACCCAGAGTGGTATCGTCAGATACCAGCAAGTCTGGTCAAAAAATACAATTAGGATTTCTATACACTGATAGATACGGCCTACTCTAATTCAACAATTCCAAAGTCCTTATGGGAATTCATTAGAAACAATTTTCCTCGTACACCGGTCTTTTATTCACTACCAAAAATTCATAAAGACATAAAAAAAAACCCTGGCAGTCCAATTATCTCCGGTATAGGGGCGATCAGCGAGAATGCTAGCAAACTGATAGACGAAGTTTTGAAACCATTTGTTTATTCTTTACCCTCCTTCATCAAAGATACAGTACATTTCTTACAAATTATTGATAAATTGGAAATTCCTGAACATGCAGTTTTTGTGACAATTGATGTCGAATCTCTGTATAGCTCCATTCCCCATGAGAAGGGTGTAGCAGTTATCAAACACATCCTTCGTACAGCTAGAGACATAGATCCCACATACGGAGAGTTCATTACCTCACTACTAGAATTCATCCTCAGTCATAATGTTTTTACTTTTAATGGCTCCCACTACCTCCAGGTGCAGGGGGTTGCGATGGGGACATGCTGTGCCCCATCGTATGCCAACCTGTACCTGGGGGAGTGGGAGGCCATGTTTTTGGGTGACGAAAGTCTATCGATGTATACGGACCACATACTTGGATGGTACCGATACATCGATGACCTCTTTATCATATGGGATGGATCGATTGATCTCCTTCAACAGTGTTTGCTGAGGATGAATCATAATTACTTCAACCTCAACTTTACTATGTCATTTGACAAGCACTGTGTCACATTTTTGGACATGGAGGTCTGCAGAGGTGAGGGAGGGATTAACACGAGTAAACTATACAGGAAACCCACTGTGAGCAACGCAATTTCACACGCTACTAGCTTCCACACCAAGCCCCTCCTCGATTCAATTCCATATAGCCAGTATCTCAGAGTGAAACGCAATTGTTCCAATGATGACACCTTTAGAATGGAGGCAAATAAGCTACGCGACAGATTATTACTACGGGGTTACTCCCATGCGTCACTCAAACGCTCTTTCAAAAAAGCCCTTATGCAGCCAAGAAATTAGCTACTGTATTCTAAAAAAGTGAATAAAACTGGCTAAAATGATACTGACACCATCAGGATCATTACTAAATACAACAATCAACATAGACAAGTCAGGAATATTGCGACAAGATACTAGCATATGCTGCAATGTGATCCAACATTAGGGCAATTTGTCCCACAGAGACCCCTCTTTACCTTTAAACGAACTACCTCTCTGAGAGATAAAATTACTATGAGTGAATTCAAGGAGGGGGTAGACAAAACACACTGCAAGTATAAGGGAACGTTTAGATGTGGAGATTGCAACTACTGTAAATATATGCTTACAGACAAAAACCCGACCCTTCCGAATGGCCAGCCTTTCCATCCTAAACACTTCGCTAATTGTAAAACATATGGGGTGATTTATTTACTCCTATGCGAATGTACATGTTTTTACATAGGAAAAACGAAAACAGAATTTTGGAAGAGAGCATATAGACACATATTGAGCATGAAAACTTGTGACCCTGACCTCCCACTTGGGAGACATACTACAATAACTCATGAGGGCAAATTTCCAAAGATCAAATTTCTTATTCTAGACCGGGTACACCCGGGGTCTAGGGGAGGTGACTGGAATAAGACACTGTTACAGCTGGAATCCCACTGGATATACAACCTAAGAGCTACCCAACCCCCAGGCCTGAACAAAACCATCTGGTTCAAGCCTTTTCTTGAAGGTTTTTCATCAGGTGGTAGAGAGCAATGAACAAGATGACTACTTTTATAAACCTGGGCTACCAATTTGCCTTTTGACTATACAAACACCTTTCTTTTTGGTATCATTGCTCCCTCCTATGTATGTCACCCCAACTCACCTATCCCCCCTATATATAACCATGACATATATAAAAAATATATATTCCAAGCGTAGAATATATACATATATGCCTAATGTATCCTGCCTTCACTTAGTCTAGACCCCCGAAATGAAATCCCATTAAATATTCTTGACCCCAGCCCATAGACTATCCATTGAGTAATGTAATCTCTATATGTACTTAGTTTGGTCAGTGTTTATAACCTGTGTTTCCATTGCATATATAATCTCAACCTGTAAACTGTTTTTTACTGTATGTTAAATCTTAGTGACATGTCCTGGAAACTATGATAAAATTATTACTATGCACATGCCTATTTAGTGTATACATTCTGGGCCTCCGGAATACAAGTTGTATATTTATTCAACTTTAATATCTGGTACCCCAGCCTACATAACATCTATTGAGCAACGGAACTCTTATATGTACCTATTCCAGTTATTATTTACAACTTGTTTTTTACTGTATGCATAATCTCAACCTGTAAAACACTGCCAATCAGCGATGTTTCCCGTTAAATTGTGACAAACTCATAACATGTCTTTATAACTTTGTATTTATGCACGATATCTGTGCCTCTGTTTACTATATCCAATCCGCGATCTGAAGTTTGCCCGGCACACAAAGCCGCCTGAGCGATCCTGGCTCATGGCGGCGTTGTGTGAGGATACAGTGTTGTTTACACTGTCCTCCATCTTGCGACCCCGGCGGGCATGCGCAGTCTGCCGGGGAAGCCAGACATGTCGGTGGGTGTAGCAGGCACGGCCACGTCTCATCGCGAATGCTTGCGCATGCGCGGTGGGAACCTGGCAGCGCTCACCCCACCCGGGGGGCCATTCCAAGCGGGTCCGTCCCTCCTCTACCATCCTTAATCAGCTGTTGGCTATTACACCAACAGCTGATTGGTGAGGAGGGCTTTATATACACAGGCACTGCTCATACCGAGCGTCCTTTGCTGTGTGCAGGACGCTGTCGGTCTGAGCTGATGTCTAGCAATACAAAGTAAGTGATCCTGAAACTATGCCTCTACTTAAACCCCTACATATTTATCATTCACATCTGCACCGATGTGGCTAGAAGAGACCACTCTTCAACTACAATTGGAAGCTTTTGCTCTCCTTTTTCCCCCTCCCCCCTTTACTTTGTTTTTTCCCTTCCCTTCTCCCCCCCCTCTCTTTTCTCTTCTCTCCCCTCTTCTCTCTCTTCTCTCTTCTCTCTTCCATCTTCTCTCTTCTTTTTCCTTTTCCTTTTTCTTTTTCTTTATTCCCCCCCTTTCCCTCCCCCACCTTTTTTTTTTTTCACTATGTAACTAAGGACAATCTAGTTGCACTTGGATTATATATAAAACCTTGAAGTATATGTATATACTCATATTTCAAACTGTCAAGATTTTCATTTGGATAAACTACACACTCACTTAAATGAGATTCCCATATTCCCTTCCCCTTGATATTTTCCAGCTATCCGAGATATATTCAGTTCACATCAACCATCTTCCTTATTTCCCTTTGAATCTTCTACAGTAGTCCCATCAGGTATGTTATACCTTCACTACTAAAAAACTTTCTTTTCACTATCAAGTAGACCCATTTGGCTGGTTACTACATACTTTTATACTTTCACATTTTACAGGATCCGCATTCGGCCTCAGTGGAACTTCAGATCCAAAATCTCTTTACGCCCTATATATATGGGCCTCTCCTCCAATTGTGAGGAATCAAATTATTCATATATATCCATACTCAGTCATTTTCATTTGCTACGTATGAAGTTTTAACATTCTGGGTATGCCAATTAACCCTTATCTATCACAAATGGGAAACACGCTGGATGGGCAGACAGTGTCAGCGCCTTTTGTTTTTAAATTGCTTTGGAATGCGAAGCTAGCCTACATAATGCCAATGTAAGTGTAAATGAAATAAAAATATAACTTGTACTTATGTCCTTATAGTCTGATATGCACAATTACTCACTATTTCTCTGTTAAATACACTATTTCTAATTTAGTATGAGGAAGCGAGAGCGTTCTAATCAAAAAGATTAATAACCAGGTAAAAGTACCATCATCCCAAGTGACTAATACAATAATAATGAGGATGAGGTAGAGAGCGGTCGCAGTTAGCTGCCTCTGTCGGCCAGTATCTCAATACCCCATGCAAAAGAACAACAACCCCTATAGAGGGGGGAAAAGGGGGGACTATTGCGGTACTAGATGTAATCAAAGTTACAGTGAACAGGGATAGAGAAAGAAAGCGATAATAAGGTATAAAAATTCCATTTTAATAGAAAACATAATTAAAAAATTGTAACAATGTCACATAACAGTTGTAATTTAAAAACGGAAGCAGTCAATACAACCAATTGGATTACAACCCATAGTGATAGTAGACACAAATAGAGCTTGAATTCTCGACCGGTTTCGCGGTTTTACCGCTTCCTCAGGAGAGCAATATCTGTGGTGCAACATACAATAATTATAATGAGTACAACACACAAAAGTTACATAGTAGTGTTATTAATGCAGCAAAAACATTTGAACAGAATATTACACAATTATATACAATTGAGATAGGAAAAGGATGAGCTCACCCATTCTAACGTTCCCCGTGGGTGTACACGGCCCCAAGCAAATCCCCCTGCGGCGGACACAGGGGATGGCTAAACAGCCTCTGAACGGATAAATTAAATGGTAAGGTACAGGGGATATGGACTGGAAAATCAATCAGAAGGAAGGTAAGGTGAGGGGGTGCCATTAGTGTGCCTCTGAAGTTGAAACGGTGTGCAAGAAAAGGAACCAAAAGGAGTGTAGATGGAAATGGATAGGCAGTGAGGGAAAAAAAAAAAAAAAGGGGAAGGGTAGGGGAGGGGGGGGGGGAAGGGGGGTAGTGGGAGGTGGGGGGGGGGGCGGGGGGGGAGGGGGGAAGGGGGGAAGGGGGGAAAAGGGGGGGGAGAAGGAATAAGGGAAGGAGGGGGGGGCGGGAAACCAGTGGGGTAAGTTAAAGGATCCCTGCAGATGAGTATGCTAGAGAGAAAAGATTGAGAAAGATTGCACACAAGGTGAAGGACTGGCACTCACCCCTAGGGTACTGATGTGTTAAACCACATAGGTTGAGCTGAATGAAAACCAGATGCAGATTGTAAGGTGAACGTTATGAGGCCAGCTGCTGTTGGATGATAATAAGGGAGCCCCCAGGTTGGCTACGATATTAGTATACACTGGAAGCGATTACAATGCCAGCTGTAACAATAGTAGTCATGAGGTTACAAACGGGGTATGCAGGATAAAGACATCAGCGAACAGTGCCCACAGGAGAAGAAATCTGCCTGAGAGCAAGAAAGGTGGAGGGCGGCAGCACTTACCAGCAACAGTGGTCCTATGTTCACCAGCGTCCAGGGGCTGTAGGCTCACATAGCGGCCATGAATGGCCGCTATAAGAGCACCCCAACCCGGAAGTCAGGGACGGCACGAGAGGCGGTCCCTGACGTCACCGGGTCTGCTCGTCCGCACTGCGCAGGTGCAATGCAACATGCTACTGCGCAAGCGCGCGCTTCAGTCCACGGGAATCAACTTCCCGGACAAGGAGACGCAAGCAGCTGTAAGGCTGCCAGGGCGAGCATGTGTCCGCCGCCCAGAGAAGACTCAAGGCAGAGCAAAACCACAGGGAACCAACGGGGAAGGTCATCCTTGTACAGCAAAGAAATAAAAAAAGATAATATACAAAGAAATGAATATATACAAAAGAAAAGTCTGTAACATTATATTCAAGCGACAAACAGTCAGTAACAACACTCTAGAGGAATTAGTCTAAAGTGGAAAGGTATCATAGAATGTTAAGACCCAATAATGCGGGGACGGGGGGGAGGGGGGGGGAGAAAGGGGGGAGGAAAGGAATAGGGGAGGGGGAGGGGGGGGAGGAAGGAGGAAAGGGGAAGAGGGGGGAGAGGAAAAAAAAAAAAAAAAGAGAAGGAATGTGCACATCAAGACCACATGGGGACCTCATAAGAAGGCCCTATAGGACACTGATTCATTTAGACCAGGGGGAATAGTGGCGTTGAGTCGCTCAATCCACAGGGATTCTCTCTGGAGTATTAAGCGATCCCAATCGCCACCCCTGGGGTTGGGTTTAACGACCTCCAATACTAGGAATTTAACCACGGAGTTGTCGAATCTATGATGTAGGCCGATATGTCGGCCAATAGTTGTTAGTTTGCCATTTTCTGAGTCATACAAGTGGTCCCCAATTCTCTGCCTAAGTTCCCTAATTGTTTTGCCCACGTAGAAGGCTTGGCATACACAGTTCATAAGATAGACTACCCCTTTTGTACTGCAATCGGCGAAGGTCCATGGGACCAGAGTCTCGCCGTTGGGTAAAACCACAGTTCTGCTTTCAAGGATCCAGGGGCACCTGGGACATTCTCCACATTGGAAGGTGCCATTAGGACCACTCCTAGTAGGTCTAGTAGGGCTGTAATGGCTGGCGGTTAATTGGTCACGTAGTGACCGTGCTCTACGGAAGACCACTTCCGGTGTATGTCTAACGTATTTGGTTAATACATGGTGGTCAGTTAATAGGTGCCAATGTTTCGTTAGGATGTTACGGAGTATACTGTGGTGTGCAGAATAGGTCGTAATCAGTTTTACAGTTTCTAAGGGGGGAGAAGGTTTATTGTTTTTAAATAGTAAAGAAGTCCGTGGGCGTGATAGGGACTTGTTAAATGCTTTGCGCAGGTGGGTAGAGGAATAGCCTCGTTGTAAAAGGCGTTCGCGTAGTGCTTTGGCTTGACGAATAAAGTCGCTATGGTGTGTGCAATTCCTGCGTAACCGCAAGTATTGGGCATAAGGAATGCTCCGTACCAAGGAGTTTGGGTGAGCACTAGTGGCAAACAACAGGGTGTTTCCAGCTGTGGGTTTCCTATAAAGGTCGGTGCCCAACGTTCCATCGGGTTGTTTAATGATAAGTAGGTCAAGGAAGGAGATTTGTTCTGGCTCGATTTTAAAAGTGAATTTAAGATTCAGGTCATTATTATCCAAAAGATGTAAAAATTGTAAGAGTTTGACTCTGGAACCAGTCCATACCATAAACAGATCATCAATAAAATGGTACCATAGAAGAATATTGTCCAGGAATTCTGTGTATTGATCATGGGCATGAATATGTCGCTCCCAGCCGCCTAGATATAGGTTTGCATAGGCTGGGGCACATGACGTCCCCATTGCGACACCTTGTATTTGTAAAAATAACTGATCATTGAAAGTAAAATAGTTTTTGGTCAATATGAAATACAAGAGTGTCAGTATAAACTGGTTCAAAGGCCAAGTAGTAGTGTCTTGTTCGGCCAAGAAGGAACCAGCCATCCGTACACCCTGCTCGTGGGGGATACTGGAGTACAACGCCTCAATATCAACAGCCACGAGCAGGGCATCCGGAGGGATCTGGATTCCCTCAAGGCGCTGCAATAGGTCGGTAGTGTCCCTAATATAGGACGGGAGGCTGCGAACATGAGGCATTAGGAAAGCGTCAACAAATTTGCTCGCGTTATCCGTTAGAGAGCCTATCCCAGACACTATGGGTCTTCCCGGTGGGAAATGCGCCGCTTTGTGGGTCTTGGGTAGGGAATAAAAGGTGGGGGTGCAGGGAAATTTGGGGACCAGGAACTCCAAGGTGTCTTTGTCAATGAGGCCTATGATATAGGCCTCAGTGCAAAGAGCCCGGAGTTCCTGTACAAAGGAAGATATATATGTGAGAGGGATGGGTCTATACCAATGTTTGTTATTGAGGATAGCAAGGCACATGGATTCATATTGGTGATTGGTCATCAGGACAATATTACTGCCCTTGTCTGATTGTTTAATCACAACATCAGAACGTTGCTGCAAGGATCGAAGAGCTCGAATCTGACTAGGATCAAGGTTTGAGGGATAATCGGGCCATTTTTGTTTCTTAAGGTCACTGATAGTGGCTCGCAAGAAAGCCCAAATCTCAGGGCAGGTGTTGAGATCGGGGAATCTCCGGGATCGTAAACGGAAGGGCTTGATTGAGGAAGTTGGTTTAGTGGTAACTGGAGGACCAGACCTGTTAGATGCAGGGAGGATCGATGGAATTGTCCCTGCTCCACATTCACTTGGGGGGGCAACATCGGGGGCCCCTGGGTCTTGGAAAGATCCGGGGTCTCCGGTGTCACCTTCATCGTATAAGAGCATCAGGTCGCGTAGCGCCCTAAACTCATCCATGGAGAAGCCTTTGGTGTGCTCCGCGAGCTCACGCTCCAGTCCTAGGTTAACACGATCCTTATCGTAGATGAATCTAAATGTTAAATTGCGTGCAAAGAGATACAAGTCTTTAATAGTTTCAGTGACCTTAAGTGCATCAAGAGGACAAAAACCCAGACCTAATTGTAACAGCGAGATTTCCTCGCTACTAAAAGTAAAGGGGGTAAGATTTATGACGTTACGGTCGGTGTGGTCTGGGGGGGAGGGTTTTGCTGGGACAGTGAGGGTTTTAGGACGTACGCATCTAGATTGCTCTGTTGTTTTTTCAGATCTAAAAAAATCGCGTCCTCATTAATTTTAGTGTATTTATTGGTCAATAAAGTAGAGTTAAGGATTTTGGGAATTGTGCCATGCAAAGTGGAGTGGCCAGTGGCCCCTTCTATGGGGATATTAGTGTCATGTGGGGTTTGAGTGGAGGGTGTTTGAGTGGATCTCGGGCCTTTTGGGCCTTTTTTGTCTTTTTTAGGGTTCGTTGGTGGGGTGTTACCCCCAAAACGAAGTCTCTTTCGTGATGAATTAAGTGCAGATGAAGTGTTGGGTTGAGTGGTGCTAAGGGAGGATACAGTGGAGGATAAAGATGAATCTGATTCGATGTCAGTAGTAAAGTTCCTATTATTAATTCGGGGAGGGCCTCGTCTACCCCGGCCTCTCCCCGGCCAGTGGTAGGCCAGGCCCTCAGTGAAGGCAGCTTTGTCCTTCCCAAATTTGATCTGTTTTTTAATGATGATATCTTTGTTCATAGTTTCCAGGCGTTCTCTAAGTTCTTTCCACTTGGTTTTGAAAACCATATTCTCAGTCAGGTGGGAGTATTCGATGTTGAGTCGTTCGATATCACTATCAAGTGAGGTCATATCAAGGGTATATTGGGTAATAAGTAGTCCAATTAACTCAAGACTGTTTTTGGTTAGAATATCTTCCCATGTTTTTTTAAAGTCCACTGAAGGGTCTTTGAGAGTGGGAAAGATCTGGCCCCTTAAGCCTAGGGGGCAAACCCTCTCACTCACATATAGTTTAAAGTATTCAATATGCCAGTGCAGATGTGACTTGCGTTTAAGGAGTTTGGACATTCGCATAAAAAATGTTGAAATATCATCATCAATTTTATGTTCATTTAGACATACAGTTTTGATATTGGACATAAAGCCTGACCAATCTGTGCCTAAAACATCCATAATGTACCTGACCACCAACGTCGACCACTAGCGTATGTTGAGCTGACAGGATGTCAAAACTAGAAATCACAAAAAGTAAAGATTAGACGAAATCAAATAGATCAATAAAGACGCTGCTAAATATGTGTCGATGGGTGTTGCTGATCACCCAGGGGCACAGAAATGTGGGTGTGTTATCCACCCTGTGTATACTATGAGGAAGCGAGAGCGTTCTATTAATAACCAGGTAAAAGTACCATCATCCAAGTGACTAATACAATAATAATGAGGATGAGGTAGAGAGCGGTCGCAGTTAGCTGCCTCTGTCGGCCAGTATCTCAATACCCCATGCAAAAGAACAACAACCCCTATAGAGGGGGGAAAAGGGGGGACTATTGCGGTACTAGATGTAATCAAAGTTACAGTGAACAGGGATAGAGAAAGAAAGCGATAATAAGGTATAAAAATTCCATTTTAATAGAAAACATAATTAAAGAATTGTAACAATGTCACATAACAGTTGTAATTTAAAAACGGAAGCAGTCAATACAACCAATTGGATTACAACCCATAGTGATAGTAGACACAAATAGAGCTTGAATTCTCGACCGGTTTCGCGGTTTTACCGCTTCCTCAGGAGAGCAATATCTGTGGTGCAACATACAATAATTATAATGAGTACAACACACAAAAGTTACATAGTAGCGTTATTAATGCAGCAAAAACATTTGAACAGAATATTACACAATTATATACAATTGAGATAGGAAAAGGATGAGCTCACCCATTCTAACGTTCCCCGTGGGTGTACACGGCCCCAAGCAAATCCCCCTGCGGCGGACACAGGGGATGGCTAAACAGCCTCTGAACGGATAAATTAAATGGTAAGGTACAGGGGATATGGACTGGAAAATCAATCAGAAGGAAGGTAAGGTGAGGGGGTGCCATTAGTGTGCCTCTGAAGTTGAAACGGTGTGCAAGAAAATTCCTAGTATTGGAGGTCGTTAAACCCAACCCCAGGGGTGGCGATTGGGATCGCTTAATACTCCAGAGAGAATCCCTGTGGATTGAGCGACTCAACGCCACTATTCCCCCTGGTCTAAATGAATCAGTGTCCTATAGGGCCTTCTTATGAGGTCCCCATGTGGTCTTGATGTGCACATTCCTTCTCTTTTTTTTTTTTTTTCCTCTCCCCCCTCTTCCCCTTCCTCCTTCCTTCCCCCCCTCCCCCTCCCCTATTCCTTTCCTCCCCCCTTTCTCCTCCCCTCCCCCCCCCTCCCCCCGTCCCCGCATTATTGGGTCTTAACATTCTATGATACCTTTCCACTTTAGACTAATTCCTCTAGAGTGTTGTTACTGACTGTTTGTCGCTTGAATATAATGTTACAGACTTTTCTTTTGTATATATTCATTTCTTTGTATATTATCTTTTTTTATTTCTTTGCTGTACAAGGATGACCTTCCCCGTTGGTTCCCTGTGGTTTTGCTCTGCCTTGAGTCTTCTCTGGGCGGCGGACACATGCTCGCCCTGGCAGCCTTACAGCTGCTTGCGTCTCCTTGTCCGGGAAGTTGATTCCCGTGGACTGGAGCGTGCGCTTGCGCAGTAGCATGTTGCATTGCACCTGCGCAGTGCGGACGAGCAGACCCGGTGACGTCAGGGACCGCCTCTCGTGCCGTCCCTGACTTCCGGGTTGGGGTGCTCTTATAGCGGCCATTCATGGCCGCTATGTGAGCCTACAGCCCCTGGACGCTGGTGAACATAGGACCACTGTTGCTGGTAAGTGCTGCCGCCCTCCACCTTTCTTGCTCTCAGGCAGATTTCTTCTCCTGTGGGCACTGTTCGCTGATGTCTTTATCCTGCATACCCCGTTTGTAACCTCATGACTACTATTGTTACAGCTGGCATTGTAATCGCTTCCAGTGTATACTAATATCGTAGCCAACCTGGGGGCTCCCTTATTATCATCCAACAGCAGCTGGCCTCATTACGTTCACCTTACAATCTGCATCTGGTTTTCATTCAGCTCAACCTATGTGGTTTAACACATCAGTACC